>NC_081364.1:66773021-67073021 GCF_030684315.1 Stegostoma tigrinum | reverse complement strand
AAACATGCAGCAGCATTTGTAATGTTGGGGGACTTGGAACACAGCTGGCAACCCAGTAGTTAGTGTTCAATTATCATCAGACTGAGGTTGTTGCCTGGACAGTATCTGTAGCCAAAGTAACTGCATTCTTTCTGGCAAGTCAACATATGAGTTCCTTACAATTGGCACCATTTGTGAATGTGTCACTGAGACATATGTGACTCCCTCCCAAATTACAAGTGAATGTGGCTTTGAATACAACATGCATATGTATCTGCTTGTGCCAAGGATTGCAGTACTGTGTTAGTGGTAGCAGGAAGAGGTGGTGCCGTACAGACAGTGTTCTGAACTGGCTGGCACTGACATTGCAATTTTGTCTGAGCAGTACTTTTCACGCCAGTAGGATGTACAATATTTCTGGTTTCCCTACACACAGGATCAACATACTAGTGTTCTGAGGAAGGGTCACTTGACCCAAAATGTTAACTCTAATTTCTTTCCACAGATGCTGCTAGACCTTCTGAGCTTTGCCAGCAGTTTCTGTTTTTGTTTCTGCTTTACATCATCAGCAGTTCTTTCGGTTTTTATTTATCATCATTTGACTCTTAATTAGATTTTTATTGAATTCATATTTCACCATCTGTAATGGCAGGATTCGAATCCCATTTCCCAGAACATTATCCAGTTCCCTGGATTAATTGCCTAGTGATAATACCAGAAGGCCGTTGTCTCCCTTAGGGTGATAACCTTTATGCTGTCGAGATACTGCAGTGCTTCCATCCACTCAGAAGCTGGTTACAATAAGGCAGTCAGCTATGTCATGCCATTGCTCTGGAATCTGCCACTGCATCCAAAAACTCCCACAGCAGCAGCATCGCCTTCCCTTCCTTCTTTTCAGAGGTAACAGCTAGCTCCTCCAGAACCTACTCTGAAAATTCCTCCCTTTTTTAGTGATTGAGGTTGTACTAGATACAGTAGACCATAGAAATCCTGGAGAGCCTCTCAACTGAGTGCTACAGCTCTCTGCCCAAGTGGACCAAGCATCATAGGCAGAATGTCATCTTCAGCAGTCCAACGGCGTGCTTGACTGCTCCACTTACTGAGAAACGAGTGGTATTGTACTTCTCTGCAATTGCATTTTGTGGGCACTACATTGATGTCATTAGTCAGGTTTTGGTGGGTATCCCCTGTCCTCAGTAAACCAAACTCTTGCAGTTGATGAGGGAGAGCAAACACTTTTGGCACCCATGAGTTAGTAAGGATCTATGAATAATGAGAACTTCCTGGATAGTGTGAAGGGTTTGTTTCCATTCATCACAGCCAAGCTAAACATTCAAAGAATGAAGGTTCTCAGTTAATGAATGCTGCTAACTGATCTCACAAGGACATGTTGTCACATTCCCCTTACAGCTCTGGAAATCCTGCACTTGTGGTGAATCTCATCTGCCTGGTTCTCTCAGGCTGTTTTGAATCTAACAAACTGGGATTTAAACAAATTGGAAGCTTAGAAAGAGGCACTGGTGAAGCAGTTCAAAGCTGCAGTGAACTAACAGCACTACTCGCATTGGACTGCCTCCTGATTTCATGGACATAGGTATGCCTAGAAGAGCTGGCACTGGGGACAGACAGTATTACATGGCATCCTCAGCCTCTTTGGACAATGCTTAGACATAGAAAAGTACAGCACAGTACAGGCCCTTCGGCCCACGATGTTGTGCCGTGGAATAATCTTAATCCAAACATAAAATAACCTAACCTACATTCCCCTCAATTCACTGCTGTCCATGTGCATGTCCAGCTGTCGCTTAAATGTCACTAATGACTCCACTTCCACGACTACCACTGGTAAACTATTCCATGCGCTCACAACTCTCTGGGTGAAGAACCTCCCTCTGACGTCTCCTCTATACCTTCCTCCTAACACCTTAAAACTATGACCCCTCGTGGCATTCAATCCTGCCCTGGGGAAAAGTCTCTGGCTATCAACTCTATCCATGCCTCTCATTACCTTGTACACCTCTCTTCCTCCTTCTCTCCAGGGAGAAAAGTCCGAGCTCAGTCAACCTCTCCTCATAAGACAAGCCCTCCAATCCAGGCAGCATCCTGGTAAACCTCCTTTGCACTCTCTCCAAATCCTCCACATCTTTCCTATAATCGGGCAACGACAACTGGACACAATATTCCAAATGTGATCTCACCAGGGTTTTGTAGAGCTGCAGCATAACCTCGCGGCTCTTAAACACTTCCCCTGTTAATGAAAGCCAAAACACCATATGCTTTCTTAACAACCTTATCAACCTGGGTGGCAACTTTGAGGGAGCTATGCACTTGAACACCAAGATCCCGCTGTTCCTCCACACTGCCGAGAATCCTGCCTTTAATCCTATATTCAGCATTTAAGTTCAACCTTCCAAAATACATCACTTTGCATTTATCCAGGTTGAACGCCATCTGTCATTTCTCAGCCCAGCTCTGCATTCTGTCAATGTCTCGCTGAAGCCTGCAATAGCCCTCGATACTATCAACGGCACCTCCAACCTTTGTGTCATCAGCAAACATACTAACCCACCCCTCAACCTCCTCATCCAAATCATTTATAAAAACTACAAAGATCAGAGCCCTGCGGGACACCACTCAGCACTGACCTCCAGGCAGAATACTTACCATCTACAACCACTCTGCCTCCTGTCAGACAACCAATTCTGTATCCAGACAGCCAAATCACCCTGTATCCCATGCCTCCTGACTTTATGAATGAGCTTGCCGTGGGGAACCTTATCAAATGTCTTGCTGAAGTCCATGCACATCACATCCACTGCTCGACCCTCGTCAACCTGTCTCGTGACTTCCTCAAAGAACTAAATAAGATTTGTAACCTGCCCCTCACAAAGCCATGCTGACTCTCTTTAATCAAGTTCTGCTTTTCCAAACAGTCATAAATTCTATCCCTCAGAATTCTTTCCAAAACATTGCTGACCACAGACATAAGACTGACTGGTCTGTAATTTCCAAGGATTTCCCTATTCCCTTTCTTGAAAAGAGGAACAACATTTGCCTCCCTCCAATCTTCCGGTATGACTCCCGTGAAGTGAGGAAGCAAAGATCTTCGCCAGCGGCTTAGCAACCTCCTTTCTCGCTTCCCGGAGCGACCTAGGAGAAATCTGGTCTGGCCCTGGGGACTTATCAATCTTAATGTTTGCCAAAATTTCCAGCATATCAACTTCCTCAATCTTGATCTGTTCAAGCCTGTTTTCCTGCTCCTCAAAGTTCTCATTCACAACAAGGTCCCTTTCCTTAGTGAAAACCGAAGCAAAAAACTCATTTAGAGCTTCCCCTATCTGCTCAGACTCCATGCACAAGTTCCCTACGCCATCCCTGATCGGCCCTACCTTCTCCCTGATCATTCTCTTATTCTTCACATACGATTAAACATTCTCTTATTCCTCACGCATCTCCAATACATGCTAGCAGCTGCATCGCCTGCACTATTTCGATTGTACTCTATGTTGCACTAGCTCCTGGTTGCCAGCATTCTGCACTTTTTGACCCTCTGCTGTTGCTTCTTGTTGATGTTCTGGCTACTGTCCAGCCTGGTTCTGGGCCTGTCATATCTCATTCCTCTGCAGCTGCAGAATCACTCAGCTGATTTGACCCATCAACATTTCTGGCAGAGGTGATCCTAACGCATTGCATGGAACGATTTGGTGGCGTCTTCCTTGTGCCCCTCCTCTCTCCTGTCCTAAATATTTCTTTCACAATGCAAAGTCCTAAATCTAGCATTGGGAATGTCATGTCATCTCTCTCTGTCCTCCATTGTAATGAAAACTATCTTGAAAGATGATTACTATGATCGTTTCTTGATGATGCAGCTATGTCCAGTGATACTGGAAATTGAAACCATAAGAACATAAGAACTAGGAGCAGGAGTAGGCCATCTGGCCCCTCGAGCCTGCCCCACCATTCAATAAGATCATGGCTGATCTTTTTGAGACTCAGCTCCACTTACCGCCCAGTCACCATAACCCTTAATTCCTTCACAAAAATTTATCTAGCCTTGCCTTAAAAACATTCAGCGAGGTAGCTTCAACTGCTTCACTGGCATGGAATTCCACAGATTCACAACCCTTTCGGCAAAGAAGTTCCTCCTGACTTCCCTTTATTTTGAGGCGATGTCCTCTAGTCCTACTTTTACCTGCTAGTGGAAACAACCTCCCTGCCTCCACCTTATCTATTCCCTTCATAAGTTTATATGTTTCTGTAAGATCTCCCTTCATTCTTCTGAATTCCAGTGAATATAATCCCAGTCTACTTGGTCTCTCCTCATAATCCAACCCTCTCAACTCTGGAATCAACCGAGTGAATCTCCTCTGCAGCACCTCCAGTGCTAGTATATCTCTTCTCAAATAAGGAGACCAAAACTGCACAAAGTGCTCCAGGTGTGGCCTCAACAGGACGCTTTACAGCTGCAGCATAGCCTTCCTATTTTTAAATTCCATCCCTCTAGCAACGGCAGACAAAATTCCATTTGCCTTTTTAATTACCTGCTGCATCTGCAATCCTACTTTTAACGATTCATGAACAAGGACACCCAAGTCCTTCTGAACAGCAGCATGCTGCAATTTTTTATCATTTAAAACATAGTCCATTTTGCTGTTATTCCTACGACTATGGACCTTCATTCAATTATTACCAAAGTTTCATTTCCTTGGACTTCAGTTTAACACTTTTGCCTATCCCTCACTTATGTCTCACCCACATTCATAACAATGACCCTCAGACCTCCCACAGTGGTACTACTCCTCAACGATCAATCTACATTCTCTCTAATATCCTTAATTTTTCCACACTTACCCTTGAGTTTCAGGATTTTGGAAAAATCAAAAAAACCAATGGTATGTTAAATAACATAACCAGAGAGAAGAAATGATGAGTAAATCACATATAACTCTGATCAAAGTTCAGTGTACCTTGGGTACTGTGTCTAGTTGTAATCACTAGCAAACAAGATAATTAAGTTTGGAGACAATGTAGAGAGGATGACTGATGATCCTAAATACTGGGCTTTGAACCTTGAGAGAAAAAATTCTAAAGGCCCTTGGACTTTTCAGCCTGGTACCAAAGAGATGATCTCAGTGATGTACAAGACATCAAAAGGAATTGAAAAGGTAAGCCCAGGGTAGTCTTCTGAATTCAGCTGCAACCGGAGAACTAGAGGGCAGAGGTTGAGACTGGTAAACGCCAACTTTCGTATTGATATCAAGAATTCCATCTTCAAACAGAAAATAATGACTAACACTAGGAGTGAATGGAGGACAGAATGACTGAAGGGAAACCCTGGAATCATCTTAGAAACAGCTCCATGAATCAGTGGCCAACATGGAACGAATCTAGGTAGAACACTTCAGGAGGGCTGAATGGCTTTCTTCATTCTTGAGGGTTTTGGTGTAGTGCTTGGGAAATTGTGCCTTATCTGCTATAACCAAGATACCAAACACCAACTGATCCCTCCTTGAATCCTCTCAGAGATATTTAGTTTTCCCCAATAAGACATGTCTGTGTTTATCTGCAAATGCATGTGCAAACCTGCGTTCCCACATTTCGATATTCCCCTTTCCTTTGATTCATTACTGTTAACTAGCTCATCTCTAATGAATAGAGATTTGACTGATCTGGTAATTGGCTCTGATCTAATCAGCAAACATATTTCAACAAATCTTTAGAAGATATATGAGTAATATAAAGCAGAGGAAGGAGATTATTGATATGTTTTCCATATGTATTGATATGTCTCCATTACACAGGTCATTATCATTTTATTGAAGTCTTGAACATTAACAGAGTATGATTTTGCAGCGTGCCATTCCCATTAACCTCTCACTCACCAGGGTCTCCGTCGTACGTCATACAGATCAATCTTATTGGGAAGGCCCCAAGGAGTTGCTATAAAGAACACAAAAAGGTTACAAAGAGTTAGTAAAGTAAGTAACTTTGTGATAAAATCTGAATAAGAAAATTTCAATTGAGACATGGATTTAATTCCATATATTTTAACGAAGGTGTGAACGTCTGCAGATTAAGCTTTCTATTCTTTCGATGAACTTTCAGTGTAGCAAAGTTAATGCCAAGAACAAGGTTATTACCAGTTGGAACCTCTAATTGTTGTGTGCAGCTGTAGATAGCATCTTAACTGAGCCAAGAGTTCTGGGTTTGAGGGCTCTTTTACATGGTGAATGGTGGTGGAAAGTATGTTCCTAATGTAGTCAAAGAGGTCGATTATCAACCTGAACATCCTTGAAATTTACCCATGACTAATAGTGAGAGCAGCAGAGTCTCATGTTCAGCCAGATCAGTGTAGTAACCACAGAACAATTGGTTCCCCCGTTACAGACTTCATGTGCTTTGTGTGTATGTACCCTATGCTTTGAGAGATGACCAGAAGGGTCTCAAGTGTTAGCATTGATCATCACTGGATCAGCCATAGCTTGTATTAAATAACAAGTGCTTTATTCCCATGACAGAACCTCCCTTGGTGAGAGCTGGGAGAAGATGCCAGCTTTTCTGTTTCACTGAGTTCACATGTCATTTCCAAATGTAAAAAAACCCTTGAAGATACCATCCCCTGATTCATCAAGAAGAATGCCAAAGTGATACTGTACTTCTGATTGTGTTTATGTAAACGTTGTCCTTTCTGTAGCTGTTTATAGTCCCAGCTTATAGAGCAGGCTAAGAGATACTGAATCTGTAAGTGTGGAGCTCCTGTCTGAATTTTACATGGGCTTTGTTCCATGGTCTGACATACCTGGGTAATATCTGGTCACACCTGTGGCACTACCAAAGACCTGCCACAGCAGTGAAGGGTCCTCTTCTCGGTTACGTTTGAAAACATCCTCCAGCGCAGCTGTCCAGTTGAGCTCATTAAGGATAACAGTTGCTGACAACACACAAAAAAAGACATTGCAAACAAGCTGCAGCTTAAATAAGATGAGACATTTGGATTTTTCTTATTCCTGTCACCTACCTCTAAAATAATGAAGGCCACCCTTTCCAAAAAGAATTTTTTTTTATTCTGCAAACAATCATAAGTAGCAATTGTAGAATAAAGATCTCATTGATATGTGGTATATGTATTTCTCGAGTTGAAAAAGATTCTAAACATTCTTTATGATCAGGGCACATGCCAGAGAGATTACTTACTATTTCAGAAAATGCTGTCCAGATGGTTTTGTGCATTGACATGCAACAGCTGTCATTTAAGAACTGGTTATAGTTGCAAAATGTTTAAGTTATGAGATAAATAATTCTGAGACCATGGCTAATGATTCAGAGATGCGAGTTGAAATTCCACCATAGTATGGGACAACTGAAATTCAACCAAATGAATAAAATCCATAACTCAGAAACTAATCTCAGTAATGGTGACCATAAAAGTACTAGATTAAGACAAAATCCCACCAAAGACTATTGTATACAGTCAGGAGGGGCCAGCCCTCAAAGTCCTTACCATTGAATTTGGACTACATGAAGGCTCCTAGGCAAGGAAACCTCCTACTGATTACCACTGACTGCACTCCCTGAAGTTCCACATTGAATACCACTCGGAAGAAACAAATTATTTATTCTAGATGGGTACTTCACTGACAGTTACCATGTGCCTCAGTAGCACTATCAATAACAGAGCTAGCCTGGTCTTGGAGGACATAACTGCCGGACTGGGCCTGCAACAGGTGTGCAAGAACCAACATGTAAGACAAAACTTACATGACATTGTTGACAACATTCTAACTGTTACAGATGTATGACAGCACTGGTAGAAGGGAGCACCCACACAGTCTTCATGCACTTGAATGCCTGTCTTCATATTTTTGTGATATTACTAGTATTTTAAATAGGCTAGCTTTGGCATAGATTTAGCAGCTTAAACTGCACATCATGAGGCATATAGCACAATCAGAAGCTGAACTGTACTCTACCAAAGTATGCAACTTCATCACTTGGCTTTGCCTTATTTTACCATGATCATCAACACAAGTTCCAAAGAGTATGAGCAGAACACAGTATGCCAGGAATAGTACCAGGCCTGCCTAAAAGCCACAAGACAAGATGCAAGCCAGAAGCCAGAAATGGCAAGATGTCAGCAGTGTCAAGTGATCCCATAACCAACAGATCAACTGACAACTCTATAGTTTCCGTACCTAACCATGAACAGTGGTGGACAATTAAAGAAGTAATGCTAAGAAGAGGCTTTATGAACATCACTATCCTCAATGATAGTGAATCCCATCACAGAAAGGTTGGTAGTCAATTTCATCATATGCTCTCTCCATAAGCAGGAGGAATGGGGTTTGCTGATGGCATCTTCACCTCTGCGCAAACTTTGGAACTATCCCGGAATGGATCTTTTTGAGATCAAAGGGTGAATGTTTCCAGTGAAAGATAGAAAATAGGAGAAGTAGGCCATTTAGCCCTTCTGGCTTACTCCGCGATTCAACATGATCATTGCTGATCACTCAGCTCAGTACATGTTCCTGTTTTCTCCTGATACCTTTCAATCCCTTTACCCCTAAGAACTATATCAAAAGCCTTCTTGAAAAAAGTCTGATGTTTTGGCCTCAATTCCTTCCTGTGGCAGAATCTTCCACGGGCTTACCACACTCTGGGTGAAGAAATTTCTCCCCATCTCAGTTTTAAACAGTCTACCTTAAATCCTGAGACTGTGATGCTTGGTTCTGCATTCCCTGGTCATCAGAAACATTCTTCTGGCATTACCTATCAAGACCTGTTAGAATTTTATAGGTTTCTATGTGATGTCCCCTTCATTCTTCTAAACTCCAATGAATATACTTCCAAATAACCCAGTCTCTCATCACACATCAGATCTGCATTCCCAGGATTCAGTGACATAGTCATAGAGTTATACAGCATGGAAGCAGACTGTTCGGTCCAACTTGTCTATGCTGACCAGATATCCTAAACTAAGCTATTCTATTTGCCAGCATTTGGCTCATATCTCTCTCTAAGCCCTTCCTATTCATATATCCATCTAGATGCCTTCTAAATGTTGTAACTGTACCTGCATGACCACTTCCTCTGGCAGCTCATTCTATACATGCATCTCCGCGTGAAAAAGTTGCCCCTAAGTTCCCTTTTAAATCTTTCACATCTCACCTTAAGCCTAAACCCTCTCATTTTAGGCTGCTGTACTCTGGGAGAAAGATCTTGGGTATTTATTCTATCCATGCCCCTCATGATTTTATAAATCTCTATAAGGTCACCCCTCAGCCTCTGCCACTCCAGGGAAAGAAGTCCCAGCCTTTTCAGCATCTCCCTATAGCTCAAACAATCTAATCCTGGCCATATCCTTGTAAATATTTACTTAACCTTTTGAGACTAACAACATCCTTCCTATAGCAAGGTGACCAGAACCGAACATAGTATTTTAAAAATGGCCTCAGCTATGTCCTGTAGTGTTGCAATATGACATACCAACTCCTATACTCAATGCCCTGCATACCTGTGACTCCATTTCCAAGGAATCGTACACGTGCATCTCAGGTCTCTTTGTTTGGCAATACTCTCCAGGGCTAATCCGTTAACTGTATAAGTCCTACCCTAACTTGAATTACTAAAATGCAACAGCTCATATTTGTTTAAATTAAACTCCACCTGTCGCTTCTTGGCCCATTGACCCATCTATTCAAGGTCTGATTATACACCGAGATAACCTTCTTCATTGTCTACTACATCACCAATTTTGGTGTCATCTGCAAACTTACTAACCATTCCACCTATATTCACATCCAAATTACTTATAAAAATGACAAAAAGCAGCAGACCCCACACCAATCCTTGCCAGGTATAGAAACTAGGAGCAGGAATAGGCGATTTGGCCCTTTGAGCCATCTGCGTCATTCAATGTGATCACGGTTGATCCTCTATCTGAATGCCATACTTTTACTTTCTCCGCAACTTGTCCTGACTGCTTCATGAGCGACTGTTGCATTCCATCTGTGGAAGTATATCCTCCATTAGTTAGGTAGACCAAAGCTGCACACAAAACTCCAGTTGAGGGACTGCCAAGGCCCTGAATGACTGCAGTGCAGCATTCCTAATTTCTGAATGTTAATGCTCCTGCAATGACAGTCAATATAGCCTGTGCCTTCCTGATTGTTTGTTGCACTGCTTTCATTAACTGGTGTGCAAAACACCCAGATTTCATTGTACACCCACATTTCCCAATATATCACTATTTGAAAATAACTATCTTTTGCCCTTTTTTCACTAAAGTGTACAATTTCATATTTAACATTATATTACAAGTGCCATGAGTTTGCCAACTCACTCAACTTCATTTTGATAGTTTCATGTCTTGAGGGTTGATTCCAAGACACACTGAATGCAGCAATATTATAATACAAAGTATTGTGAGCTACAACCACCAAAATCATAGAAGCTTTTGCTGCCTTTCCACCATAGTCAGAATATCCTTCCTCAGATAAGGAGACCAAAACTGCACACAGTGCCCCAGGATTAGTCTCACCGAGGTCCTGTATAATTAACAGCAAGATATCCCTGCTCCTGTACTCAAATCCTCTCACCAAGAAGGCCAACACACGATTTGCCTTCTTCACTGCCTGCTGCCAGGAACTAGTGTACAAGGACAGCCAGGTCTCAATGCACTTTCCCCTTTCCCAGTCTATTGCCATTTAGATATTAATCTGCCTTCTTGTTTTCTCTACAAAAGTGGATAGCCTCAGATTTATCCACATTTATAGTACATCTACCATGCAATCTGCCCATTCACGCAACATGTCCAAATCATACTGAAGCATTTCTGCATCTTCTCGCAATTCACCCTCCCAGCCAGTTTTATGTTCTTTACAAAGTTGGAGTTATTTAGTTCATTCCTTAACATATAATGTGAATAGCTAAGGTCTAAACTCTGATTCTTGCAGAACCCCGCTAGTCACTTGCTGGCAATTGTTTATTCCAACTCTTTGTTTCTTGTCTGCCAACTAGTTCTCTATCCAAAGTTTCATGTGCTTTAATTTTATACAGTAGTTATTATGTGGGAGGTTACGGAAAGCCTTCTGAAAGTCAAAGTAATTCACATCCACTGGATCCCCCCTTATCAACTCTGCAGGTCAAAACCTCGAAAAATTCCAGTGGTTGTCAAGAATAATCATACATCCTTGCTGACTCTGTCCCTCATACATCCTTGCTGACTCTGTCCCTTTCTGTTACAGTTTTGTATGTTCTCTGTTCTTGAATCTTTTATAATTGGTTCTTGCATTTTCCGAACTACCCATGTTCAGGTTAACTGGTCGGTAATTCATGGTTTTCTCTCAACTTTGTTTTTAAATGTTGGAGTTAAATTACCTACCCTCTAATCCAAAAAAGCTTTTCCACAATCTATAGTATCTTGAAAGATGATGCAATGCATCCACTGTTTCTAGGGCCACTTCTGGATATATGGGACTGACATTTGACTTCATTAATCTTTATCTCTTATAACTATACACTCATGGGGGTCAGTTAGTCCAATTAGCTGAATGGCTGGTGAGTGATATCAACAGGGTGGGTTCAATTCCCATATCAGCTGAGGTTATCATGAGGATGCTCCTTCTCAACCTCACCTGAGGCTGGTGACCATCAGGCTAAACTGCTATTGGTCCTCTGTCTCTGATAAAAGAACAGCCCTACAATCCTCTAATCACTACGAGGCATGTGCATTACCACCTCTAGGCTGGAGAGCCAGTGTGAATTTGTGATTAAAATCCTAGTTCTTGAGAAAATGTTATGGCTATGACCCAACGTGTGGAGACAGAAAATAGGATGGTGTGAAGAAATAGGAGTGCATTGGCTTCTAAAAGGAGGCAAACTTTTGCAAAATTTACCAGTTCTTTAGCAGATGTGGAAGATGGTCTAAATGTTAAACTGGTAGCAGCTGACAATTCTCATTGCATCTAATGGAGTTCAAAAGAAGGCAAGGGCAGCTCGATTTCTCAATCACCTCTGAGAGTGCAGAGCCTGGTCAGATACATTGGTGAATCTGCCACAATGGTCATCTTTGTAAGTCAGAGACTTTTGGGAAGATGTAATATAAATGGATGAGGTGATGATGTAAATAAGATTGCTGACATTATAAACAAAAATAGAAATCGCTGGAAAAGCTCAGCAGGTCTAGCAACATCTGTGGAGAAAAATCAGGGCTAACATTTCAGATCCAGTGACCCTTCTTTCAAAACTGATGGTGACTGGGGTAAGTTTGGTATTTATGCACAAGATGGAGTAGGGGGAGGATGGAGGAGTAAACGATAGGTGGAGATAATAGAGTCCAAAAAGAGAGAAATACAGTCAAAGAAACAAAGAAGTGGATAATGGTCAGCACAGGGAATGAATATCTGCTAATGGGGACAATTAGTGGCTAATGGTAGGCTGTGTTAGTTGCAGCCAATTTGATGATAAGGTCTGCTCTGTCATGCTGGGAGAAAGTTTGGGGAAGGTGTTCACAAACCCTAAAATTGTTGAACCTGACATTCAATCCAGAAGGCTGTAGAGTTGCCAAGCAGAAAATGAAGTGCTCTTTTTCTAGCTGCGTTGAGCTTTGCTGGAGCACTGCAGCAAGCCAGAGAGATGCTGGCCAGGATCAAGTGGCAGGCAACAGAAAGTTCAGAGCCTTTTTAGCAGGCAGAACGTAGGTGTTCTTTGAAGCGGTCACCTAGTCTACACTTCATTGCCCCAATGTACAGGAAACCATATTGTGAACAGTGATTGCAGTAGACTAGGTTGAGTGAAGTGCAGGTAAAGTGCTGCTTCACATGGAAAGTGTGTTTGGGTCCTTGGGTATTTAGGAGGAGGGATGTAAATAGGCAGGTATTACACCTTTTATGGTTCTAGAAGAAGGTGCTGCAGGCCTTGGAGGGGGAGTGTTGTTGGGAGTGAATTAAGAGTGGACCAGGGTGTCCTGGAGGCAACAGTCCTTGTGAAATACTGTTAAGGGAAGGGAGGGGAAATGTGTGTGTCTGGTGGTGGTGGTATTCCATTGGAAGTAGTGAAAAAAGGTGACTTCTGACCCTCTGGGTGTGGACGCTGGTGGGATGGTAGGTAAGGAAAAGGTAGACCCTATTGCTGTTGTGGGAGGGGAGAGGTGGTGAGGGTTGAAGTGCGAGAGATAGGTCAGACCCAGGTGAGGGTCCTGCTAACTACAGTGCTGGGAACTGTCAGTTGAGAAAGAAGATGAACATTTCAGAGGCTGCCTTGTTGAAGCTGGCATCATCAGAACAAATGCAATGAAGACAGAGGAACTGGGAGAATGGAATAGAGATTTTATGAGACACAGGGTGCGAGGTTGCATAGTCAATGTAACTATGGGAATTGGTTGGTTTGTAGTGCATATTGGGGGGGAGCCTACCCCTAGAAATAGAATTGGCATTGTAACTGGAAAGTCATATGCAATCAAATGATTCCTATGCGATGGTTCCCTCTGACAGCATGATGGCAGAGGGTCTGTCTTGACTTGCATGTAGTTAGTACTTATTATGTTTAAATAAAAAGGTAATGTTTGATCCAATATGAAGACACCTGCAAACATTTACCAATTTCTATCCCACATCCACCCACAGTATAACCATTGACCAGAATCTTACCTGGCACAGCCACATAAATACTGTGACTACAAGAACAAGTAACATCCTGGGTATTTTAGTTCGAACATTTCATCTCCTTACTCCTCAAAGCCAGTTCACCACCGATAGGTCTGAGCTGTGGTTGACTAACCTCTACTTGCCTGGATGAGCAGTCCACCAACAACATTCAATCAGCATCAAAGTCAGGGCAATCAGATCGGTTGATATCCCATTCACCATCTTAAAACTTCAGTTCCTCCACCATGGACATACAGTGGTAGCAATGTATACCATCCACAAAATACTCTATAACAATTAGCCAAGGATTACTTGATGACACATTCTAAAGGCACTATCTTCATCACATCAAGGGCCAAGGACAAAAGATTCATGGAAACTCTGTTGCCTGCAAGGTCCACTCCAAGACACCCATCATCCTGACTTGGAAATAGATTGCTATTCTTTTACTGTTGCTGGTTCAAAATCTCGGAATTCCCACTCGAACAGCACTGACTCTAGTGGTTCAAGAAGGTAACCACTCAATAAGGGCAATTAGGGATAAGTAATAAATGCTGGACTAGCCAGCAATTCCCACATCCCATCAATGAATTAAAAAAAGTAAGGGGGCATGCAATGCCTTAAATTGTTCAAGGTATGGCAAGGCATGTAAATTATCAGGATGTGGGATTGGAGTGGTGTATTCTCAGCATGTAATAAGCACAAAACTGTGTTGTTGTGGAATTTTCTGAGGTCAGATAGTTTATTATGAAATGCAAGTTTCCAGACTGGAATAAGCTTGGTGGCATTGTACAGCTGCTGTTTTAATATTGTTCACATTAAAAAGTCAGCCAGAGTAAGGAACAGGCCTACTCCACGTTTTATTATCTAACCTTTGTCAAAGAGCATCAGAACATTGTCATCTATTTAGAATTGACAAATATTCAGAAGATGGCAAAATAAGTTGGTGAACTGCTTTCCATACTTCGGATCTGAAATTAAGGAGGCAAAGTTTTCTGCCCAAGGGCTTTCACTCCCATGTAAATCCTGGCCGAGTTTGTACGTTGAACCCTTCGATAAGCCCTTCTCTCAAATGACATAGATGGATTCAAATTAGAGTATTCCCATTTTATTACCTAGCTGCAACAACTGTTACATATCCATTACGATTTCCTTGGCCCAAAGAGTAACCAATAGGATGCAGGGTCTATTGCTTGCCTGCAAGTTCTTGTGCTTCCAACAACTGCAACAGGATTAAGGTGCTCGTTACAAAGGCTGAACCAGAACAGGAGACAGACAGGGCAATTGAAGCGAACGAAACACGGGAAAAGCATAAACTTGGGGATGGTGTATGCAGTTGCAATGCTTATTCCAGGCATTGAGTAGCTTTTGACAAGTTTCCATATAAAAGGCTGGTTAGCAAAATTGTTGTTCATAGAATAGGAGAGTCAATGTTAACTTGGATAAAATATTGGCTTAAAAACCCCAGCAAATTTAAATGATTGTAGCTTTAAGTGACTTGAATATTGGAACAAATCAAAATTTCAAAATTTGCCAATGTTACAGAACTTGAAGATATGGCCGACAGTGAGCATCACACCAACTGTAACAGGACATTGATAGGCTTGTAGAATAGAAAGATGAGTAACAGATAGAACTGAATACCGAAAAATGTAGTGTGATACATTTTTGGCAAAGTTGGCAGGGAAAGGCAACATAGATGTCTTGGCACAACTCTAAAGTGTGCAGGGGCACGGGAACCTGGGAGTTTACGTGCATTGATTTTTGAAGTTAGCAGAACAGATAAATACAATGGTCAGCCAAAGAAATAGTATGTTGGACTTTATAAATTGTGTTAATGAGTACAACAGCAGACAAGTTATGTCAAAGCTTTATAATGTTCTGGTTAGGCCATAACTAGAGTATTGCATCCAGCTGTGGAAGGATTTGAGGGTCCTTGAGCAGATGCAAAAGAGATCTACCAGGATGGAACAAAGGATGGAGGATTTTCACAACAATAATATGTTGCAGAAACAAAACTGCTTTCCCTGGAGATAGGTAATTGAGGAGAGATTTGATAGAAGTGTTAAAAATAAAGTAAACAAGGAAAAGGTGACCTTATTAGCTTATGGCACAAGGACTAGGAGACAGGGCTATAAGTTTCTGGGCAAGAGAGAAAGAGGTAGTGAAGATAATCATTTTCATGCACCGAGTGGCAATGATCTATGTCTGCCTACGTGGGTGGTGAAAGTAGAGGCAATCTATGACTTCAAAAGGTGTTTGGATGAACACTTGAAACAAATAAAATTGCAAAGCTGTTAAAATATGTTATGAGAACAGGACTGACTGGATTACTGCACAAAGGGTCAGCATCCTCAATGGGCTGAATTTATTTCCTTTAGGTGGTTATAATTCCATGGTGTTTTCCCCTAAAACAAAACATCATGTCACTGAAATTGGGCTTCAGGCATGGGGAGTTGGCAACCAGTGAATTTGGTTTGATGTGTCATTTATATATCTTGCTGTGTACAGTTAAAAATTGTATAAATATTTTACTCAGAAGTTACTTATAACAATATTTCTTGTTGAATTCGTGGATTTGGTTTTTCTCATTCCAGTTAGCAATGTAGAAAGATTACAGCAGGATTACTTGTTTGAAAAATCCTTTAAATCCTTTTTCTTCTCTTGTGCTCTCTAATTTATAAATTAAGGTACTCATTTCACTAGAAAACAAATGAAATATCTCATTCAAGTCATGGTGTCATCATAACATTCAACTAGATCAATATTTTTAAACAGTGACCAATTGTCATGTAATCGGATGCCGTGTGAAAAATTGCCGTATGTTCAAATCTCTGTCACTTGAATGTACAGACTGAAAAAGAATGACGAGTTGCCGAAAGTATTCCATCTTGCAAACCACAGGAGCATAACACGGCTATTTGCAGGACAAAGGCTACCCTGATCAATTAATTAATCACAAACTTGCATAAACTTACAAATGGACAAAAGACCTTTGGACCTTTGGACCAGTAAGGTCCACCACAATTACCTCAAAAAGCCATTTCACAGTACTGCCATGTTATGGCTATGTGAGTGGTATTTTCCATGAGCAGGACCCTTCTATCAGTCCAGTGAGGATTTATGCCTACCACTCAATTGAGCAACACTGTGCATGAATTTGAGTGTTGGTGTAATACCAGACATGTAGGCTACACATTCCAGCGATGGTCTGATGGAATTAAATGGCACTGTCCTTCAGTTATGTAATAGGCAAAAGTAAGGACTGTGCTCAAGCAGCTTGCACTTGCAAAATCCAAAATAAAACTATTGGCTGTTGGGTGCAATTTCACAAATCGGCAGCATTTGGTGAACAGCTCCGAATACACTAATGGCCACCATAACATTCAAACTAGGATAATCTGTCAAACCCATGAAGTGATCCCTTTGGACATTCTAGAAGGGCCACATTTCATACAGTGTGCCACAAAATGCAAAGGAAAGGAATATGTTTATGCTGTGGTTTCTTTAAAGTCTCTGGGAGAATTACGACCCCACGGTTATCAATTGCATAAATCAAAGCATTATTATGGTCCGAATTGATGTGCTGACCAACCGCAACCTGTTCTTCTGAATTAAAATTGTTGTGATCATTTGAAATGTAGCATTCAGAGTTTGGCAAAACGGTCAATTTTTTTTAAGCAACATTCATGTATGTCAAAACATAGAAGGCAATGACAACATTCATGCATAGTTACTGGACAATAAGGTTAGAGAGACAAACCACCAAAATCACTGAATCACAATTTACAATGACAAAAATGGATCCAATAGTTCAGCAACAATTCATCACAAAGTGACAGATTCACACTGTCTTGGAGAGGGTGACGGATTCACACTATCATCAAGTGTACAACAGATTCACACCATCGGGGGCGTGTGACGGATCCACACCGTCAGGGGGAGCGTGACGGATCCACATCGTCAGGGGAGCGTGACGGATCCACACCGTCAGGGGGAGCGTGACGGATCCACACCGTCAGGGGGAGCGTGACGGATCCACACCGTCACAGAGAGTGCGATGGATCCACAACGTCAGGGGGAGTGTGACGGGTCCACAGTGTCACAGAGAGCGTGACGGATCCACATTGTCGGGGGGAGTGTGACGGATCCATACTGTCAGGGGGAGCGTGACGGATCCACACTGTCAGGGGGAGCGTGACGGATCCACACCGTCAGGGGGAGCGTGACGGATCCACACTGTCAGGGGGAGTGTGGCGGATCCACACCGTCAGGGGGAGCGTGACGGATCCACACCGTCACAGAGAGTGCGATGGATCCACACCGTCAGGGGGAGTGTGACGGGTCCACAGTGTCACAGAGAGCGTGACGGATCCACATTGTCGGGGGGAGTGTGAAGGATCCATACTGTCAGGGGGAGCGTGACGGATCCACACTGTCAGGGGGAGTACGACGGATTCACACCGCACAGAGTATGACGGATCCACACCTTCACAGAGAGCGTGACAGATACACTCCATCACAGAGAACGTGACGGATCCACACCGTCAAGGGGAGCGTGACGGATCCACAACGTCACAGAGAGTGTGACAGATCCACACCATCACAGAGAGCGTGACAGATCCACACCATCAGTGGGGAGTGTGACAGATCCACACTGTCACACAGAGTGTGACAGACTCACGCCATTAGGGGGAGTGTGACAGATCCACACCATCATGGAGTGTGTGACAGATTCACACCATCATGGAGTGTGTGACGGATTCACACCATCACAGGCAGCGTGACAGATCCACACCATCATGGGATGTGTGACAGATTCACACTGTTATAGATTGTGTGACAGACTCACACTGTCAGGGGGAGTGTGATATGTCTCTGAGTCCTGCTAAAACAAAATCAGAATGCTCATGGCAAATGCCACCAACAAATTCTTTGAAAAAGTCAAACAACAACCACTGTCAACAAATATATCTCATTATGACCCGCTGAGACCACTCATTGTAACCTGCGATGCCTCCTCTTATAGGATAGGGATAGTATTATTGCACTATTGGGATTATAGGACAGACTGTCCATTGCGTATCCATCACAAACACTGGTGCAGGAAGAAAGGAAGCACGCCTAGATTAAGAAAGGAGGTCTGGCATGGTGTTTGCAGTGAAGAAGTTCCACAAGTTTGTCTATAGTTGGCAATTCACCGTCGTAACTGATTACAAAGCTTTGCTGGTCCCCTTGAAGAAAGACACGGTTATGCCACCCACCGCATCAGCTTGGATCCAGTGCTGGATGCTGCTAAGAGGTGCCAATGAATATACACTGGAACATCATCCAGGGAGATATTTAGTCAATGTGGATGCCACTATCCAACAATCGATTTTCCTCTCCAAAGACGGATGAAGCTATCATGGCTTTGTACTTCATAGACATTTACCAGTATCTGCCAATTAAATGCAGGCTTAGGCCCAAAGGACTGTACACTGGTAAAGCTACGTCATATCATCCTAAACAGTTGGCCATATTGTCATCCCAGAGAAGAGCTGAAACTCTTTACCTTGAAGTATCAGGAGTTGCGCATAGCAGATGGCATTATCTTGTATGGAGCTCAAGTTGCTGTCTCAGGTCCAGGTCAGTGACCAATACTTCAAAAGTTGCACAATAGCCACCCAGGAATTTCTGAAATGAAAATGCTCGCAATGTTTGATGGCTTGGCATAGACACAGATATCAAAAACCTGGATACATGGTGCAAAACCTGCCAGTAAAACTGGATGGCGCCACCAGCACTTCTACCCTATCCATTGGAATAGCTAGGGAGACCCTGGGTGCAGGACCATTTATGGGCTCACATTCTTAATCCTTATCTATGTCCACTCAAAATGGATCAACATGCACCGAATGGACTCTAATACCTCTTACAACACCATTGAAAAAGTCTAGCAATCCTTCAGTACAAGTGGTACACCCGAGTTCCTTGTAACAGACAGCTCAATTCCATTAACCATTGGGGAGTTTCAGAGCTTTATGAGGACAAACAAAGTAAGGTACATTCACCCAGCATGCCACTACCCATCCTCAAATGGTCTGGCTGAGAAGGTGGCCCAGGTATTCAAAAGGAGCATGAGAAAACAAACTACAGGGTCTTTGGAAATGAAACCAGAACTTTTCCTCTTCAACAATAGGACAATGCTGCATATGACATTGGGAGTAGCCCTGATGGAACCATGCATGGGCCAAAACCTTCAGACATGGTTAAACCTGACTTCCCCAAACTTGGGTAGTAAGGTTGAATTAGAACAAGAAGCCCAAAAAAGTGGCCACGATATATATATATTATATATATATATATATAATATATATAATTATATCACTCAGAGATTTGAGCTGGGAGAAACAGACCACAAAAGGAACCTCATTCCCAACTCTCCATGGATTCTGACAGCTATCCTTATTGCAAAAAAAGGGACCACTGCAATAATATGGTTAAAACTGGAAGAAGACTGCAAAATGCACACTGACCATCTCTGCCAGCGGGAGTTCTCCACAGAGACAGTTGTTTTGACAGACATGCTGCCATCAGCATCCTTCACCACCATCAGCATCCTTGATTGGGAAACTCTGCTGACTAACAGTTTAAGAGTCAGTCCTAAGGACTGTAAGGACTCAGGTTTGGAGATGGAGGCAGAGGCAGCAGAGGCTCAGTCAAAGGTTGCCACCGAAGATGAGCACCCTGTGGTGGCTGTTCGATGGTCTGCACCACACAACCAGCCCAGCTCTTCCCCCCCACCCACTGCATCCCAATAGCAGTCCAACCTGTCTCTGCCTCCCTAACCGGTTCTTCCTCTCACCCATCCCTTCCTCCCACCCCAAGCCGCACCCCCATCTACCTACTAACCTCATCCCACCTCCTTGACCTATCCGTCTTCCCTGGACTGACCTATCCCCTCCCTACCTCCCCACCTATACGCTCTCCACCTATCTTCTTTACTCTCCATCTTCGGTCCACCTCCCCCTCTCTCCCTATTTATTCCAGTTCCCTCTCCCCATCCCCCTCTCTGATGAAGGGTCCAGGCCCGAAACGTCAGCTTTTGTGCTCCTGAGATGCTGCTTGGCCTGCTGTGTTCATCCAGCCTCACATTTTATTATCTTGGAATTCTCCAGCATCTGCAGTTCCCATTATCTCCAATAATAGTCATGTCCGTCATTAAATTAGTATGTACAGGCTATGAATTGATCAACACTTTATTAGAAATCCTAGCCACAAGCAATATCGGGTATGTCATTCATCTTGACAAATTAATCCTAGTAATCTCTAAAGCAGAAAGTTACAAGTGTCTTAGAAGTATCATCTGAAGTCACCGATTTTTGAGTTGCTTTACTCTTGGTGAACTGTAAATATGTGAGAACATAAGACCAGTAGCAATAGGAACAGCAGTAGGTCATTTGGCCCTCAGGCGTAGTACACTATTCAACAGGGTCAAGGCTGATCTGCTGAGCTCATACATTCAATTCTGCATATCCAGAGCAATTCATGACAGTAGACGAGCTGGTAGTAATCTCATCAGTTATAATATCATAATGTATTTGTGCAATGTGGTTTTTACAACCTACATCTGTCATTTTCAGCAATTAAAAAATGTTAAAAATATTTTTGGAACTATGCACAATATGTACAAAGTAATGACATGTTGAAATGGTAAATGTAGCCATGAAACATGGTCAAAGGGGATCTTTGATGACCAGAGGTTTCAATACGTGCCAGACACCTGCACAAGATAAGAAGTAATAAGGTTTATGAAGGACAATGGATTGTGAACACGAGGTATAGGTAGGTTAATCTAATCATGAAATCTTTGCCAATAGCTGAGCAGTGTTTTATGTTGGCAGAACTGAGTATAACACATGTAGAATAACAAACAATGGACTTGAAAGGGAGGCTCCTGAGATGCTGTGGTAGTATTCCTACCTCTGAGCCAGGAGGCACAGGTTCACATCGCACCTGCTCAGAGATGTGTCATAACACTTCTGAACAGGTTGATTAAAAATCTCAATGACGGGTTTGGAACCTTTGCACCAGAGGAGAAATCTCCTAGTGTTCCAGTTGAGATTGTTTCCGTAGTGATGTTATGAAGACTGCTTTAAGTTTTAACTAAAGACCTGATGCTGACTGCTTATTTCAAATGATCCACCTCAATCTGCATGGAATGAAAGATCTGAGAGGTCCAAGTAAAGGCATTTCACAACCCTCTTAAAGCCCGATGTCCTACTGCATTGAGGCCTATGATAAAGTCTCATTTATGTCTGGTGTGTCTGTATACAAACCATGATTCTGAAAAGCTGTTCTATTTTTGATATTGCCCACATCGGTTCACTGCAGCTATCCCAAATAGATCCAGATTCAACAGATACTACAGTTGTTGTTGCAGTCATACAAAGACAGTAAAGCTGAACTGATCAGGGTCAAAGGGAACAGCAAGCCAAGGGACAACTGCAATTTGCCAAACAAGCCTCCAAACAGAAAAGTCTCAGTAGTTCCCCTTAAGCTGTGGAGGTGGTTTTGGAGACCCAGAATGTATCGTCCTCATTGTCATTTCCTCGAGATGATCAAAACACAATGCAGGCATAGAATGAGGCTGTCCAGGATACCACAGCAAAAGCAAAAGCAGGGAGTGTTGGTGAAAGCAGGTCTGGCAGCATTTGTGGAGAGAAACAGAGATAAAGTTTTGAGTCAGGTGATCTTTGTCACCCTAACTACAGCAGGGCTTGCACTTCCAAGGGGTGCATGGCCATCCCATCCTGGGGGTTGTCTAGGTGACATCAGCATTTTCTTTTTGTGAGACTGTAAGGAAAAAATGCAGATTTATGCAGAATCTCCCAATTCTTACACAATCATAGAGTTGTACAACAGGTCCTTCAGCCCAAACTGGTCCATGCTGACCATGATGCCTTCTCAGTTAGTTCCACTTGCCTGCATTTGGTACATATCCCTCCAAATCCTTCCCATCCACGTACCTATCCAGTTGTGTTTTAAATGTTGCTACTGCATCTGCCTCAACCACTTTCTCTGGCTGTCCATTCCTAATACGCCCCATTCTCTGTGTGAAGAAGTTGCCCCTCAGGTTCTTCTTAAATCTTTCCCTCTCACCTTAAACCTATGCCATCTCATTTTCAATTCTCCATCCCTGGGAAAAAGACAAATGCCTTCATCCTGTCTATTCCCCTCTTGATTTTATATACCTCAATAAGGTCACCCCTCATTCTCCTACATTGCAAGGAATAAAGTCCTATCCTGGCCAACCTCTCCCTGTAACTCAGGCCTACTAGTTCTGGCAACATCCTCATAAATCTTCTTTGCACACTTTCCAGTTTAACTATGTCTTTTTGATAAAAGAGTGACCAAAACTACACACAGTACCCTAAGTGTGGCCTCACCAACAACTTAAACTACTGCAGCATAATGTCCCCACTCCAATACTCAATGCCTCGATCCATGAAGGTCAGCATTTAAAAGCCTTCTTCATACCTTGTCCACACTGTGATGCCACCTTAAATGAACTACGAACTTGCACTACTAGGTCTCTATGTTCCACAACACTGCTCAGGACCTTACCATTTACTGTATATGTCCTATCTTGGTTTGACTTTCCAAAGTGCAACACCTCACACTTATCTGTATGAAATTACATTTGGCAATCCTCAGCCCACTTCGCCGTTTGAACAACATCCCTCCGCAATTTTTGATAATCTTCCTTACTATCAACAATACCTCCTAATTTTGTGTCATCTGCAAAACTTACAAATCTTGCCTTGTACGTTCACATCCAGATCATTTATGCAAGTAACAAATAACAACGGTTCCAGCACTGACCCCTGTGGCACACTGCTAGTCACAAGCCTCCAGTCTGATAAATAACCTTCAATCATCATCCTTTGCTTCCTAACATTTTGAACCAATTTTGAAATGAATTAGCTAGTTCTCTCTGGATCCCATGCGAACTTAGTTTCATGACTAGCCTGTCGTGCAGGACTTTGTCAAAGGCCTTAATAAGACCATAAGACATAGGAGTGGAAGTAAGGTCATTCGGCCCATCAAGTCCACTCCGCCATTTAAATCATGGCTGATGGGTATTTCAACATCACTTCCCTGCACTCTCCCCGTAGCCCTTGATTCCTTTTGAGATCAAGAATTTGTCAATCTCTGCCTTGAAGGCATCCAACGTACTGGCCTCCACTGAACTCTGCGGCAATGAATTCCACAAGCCCACCACTCTCTGGCTGAAGAAATGTCATCTCATTTCAGTTTTAAATTTACCCCCTCTAATTTTAAGGCTGTGCCCACAGGTCCTAGTCTCCCCGCCTAACGGAAACAACTTCCTAGCGTCCACCCCTTCTAAACCATACATTATCTTGTAAGTTTCTATTAGATCTCCCCTCAACCTTCTAAACTCTAATGAGTGCAATAAAACCCATATAAACAACACTGACTGCCCTATCCTCATCTATCCTCTTGGTTACCTCTTTAAAAATTCAAAAAGATTTGTCAGACATGCCTTCCCGCGCACAAATCCACGCTGACTGTCCCTGATCAGATCTTGACTATCCTAATATTGGTTGATCCTGTCCCTCAGTATCCTCTCCAATAACGTGCCTACCAATGATGTCAGGCTCACTGGCCAGTAGTTCTCTGGCTTGTCTTTGCTACTTTTCTTAAACAATGGAACAATACTGGTCACCCTCCAGTCATTTGGAACTTCAACAGTGGCTAAACATGAGTTAAAAATCTCTGCAAGGGCCTCTGTAATTTCTTCTCCAATCTCCCACAATGTCCAAACATGGACTTGATCAGGCCCAGGGGTTTATCTATCTTAACGTGATCTAAGGCTGCAAACACCTCCTCTCTGGTAATATGTACATGGTCCAAAACATCCCCACTTGTTTTCCTTATTTCTTTGGCATCCATGATTCTCTCCTCAGTAAACAGTGAGGAGGAATATTCATTAAAAATCTCCCCCATCTCCTGTGGCTCCACACATAGACAGCCATGCTGATCTTTAAGGGGACCCTATTCTCTCCCTAGCCATCCTTTCACTCTTAATACAACTGTAAAAACTCGTGGGATTATCTTTAACCTTATCTGCCAGATCCATCTCATACCCCTTTTTTGCTCTCTGATTTCCCTCGAGTATGCTCCTGCATTTTTTATAGTCATTTAGGGATTCACTTGATGCCAGTAGCTTAAACCCAAAGTATGCCTTCTTCTTTTTCATGACCTGAGTCTCAATATCCCTTGTTAGCCAGGGATCCCTAAACCTGCCAGCTTTTTCCTTCACCCTAACAGGGACATACTGTCCCTGGACTCTTGATATCATACTTTTAAAAGTCTCCCATTTGCCAGTCATTCCTTTTCCTTCAAACAGACTCACCCAATCAACTGCTGCTAGATCTTGCCTAATAGCCCCTAAATTAGCCCTGCTCCAGTTTAGCATCTTAACCTGTGGACCTGGCCTATCTTTTTCCATAACTATGTTAAAACTAAGAGAGTTATGGTCACTGGACCCAAAGTGCTCTCTGTCTGACACTTCAGACACTTGCTCAACCTTGTTTCATAAGAGGAGGTCTGGTGTTGCACCCTCCTGAGTAGGGACCTCCACATGTTGATTTAGGAAACTTTCTTGGACACATTTGATGAATACCACCTTGTCTGGGCCTTTTACACTCCAGGTGGCCCAGTTAATACAGGGGAAATTAAAATCTCCAACCAATACTGCTCTCAACCCAAGAGTATCAGGTTGGTAATGGTGCAATCTACGCAAGAACACATCACTCTATCTCATGTCCTGGTGATAAGGTGAATGTTGCTCCCAGGCTGTAGGCCTTTTTAACAGAGGTAGCTTTCCCCATATGCAGGGTGCCAACAACTGTACACACATTGCATGGAGTGTGCTACATTATAAAGCAAATGAATTCATTAAAAGGTAAGCATTCCTCTCTGTTAATGTAACCCATTAGTAATTAAAATTACCACATCTTCAAGGTTTGAACCAGGCACTCTGAAGTTGCCATGATGCCTACATTCTTAAGAGCTCTCAGGTTCCAGCTACGTTCCAAGGCTGAATGCCTTACTAGGTTGACTGCTGGAAAATAAATGTTACCCACTCTTATCATAGATGATGACTCTGGTTCGAACTCCTTTGACTGAAGCTGAGTGTAGCTACAATGCAGCCCGTTCTTTGACCAGGGTCACGTTGGAGCAGAAAATAGACCTATTGAAGATGAGGTTCCGATGGTGGATTGACCTAGAAGTGCTCTATAGTACACTCCAGTCAGAATCTCATAAATACAGCTCAATGAGCATATAATGCTGAAGTACCTTTCACTTCAACATCTAAATTTGAAGAATGCACACTTGGAACCTCTTTCCCACCCAAACAAATCACTTTCAGGCAGGGTTTGGATGTTAATATAGGATTGGACATTACCCATCCTTAAATGTCTTGTAAAACACATAGCTAGATTGAAATTTTGTCTGCAGAAACATAGGCTCTCATAAATGAGGATGTAGTCACACACAAGGTAACCTTAGCTATGGCATATGAGTGGGAGGCAAAGCCTGTTCAAAAGTGTTACCATTATCTTTGTAATCATTAGTCTCTTCAGCAAAGTACTACATCTTGACTGAAGTCATGAATGAAAAGGATGAAGGATTTGTGCTATTTGGGATTCTTGTCAAAGATAAGCAATAGCTCTTCATTATAAATTCTGCCTCTCTTTGGGAAATGAGTAGGTTCTTTAACGCTAACATAATAGCTGCTTAGCTCAGTCCTACTGCTAAAATAACAGTTGGTCAGACAGGTGATGATTTAAAGTGCACACAAACATACAGATGCAAAATTGTATGTATATTGAAATATCACCCATGCCACATATCTACCCTCAGAGATATTTCTTTTTTCTCACTCTCCCACTACGTCAAGTAGCTGACCCAGCATCCAAAGTTTGTGAGTTTGCTCTATAGTAGACTATGGCGACCTGGCAGGCCTGTGCAGATGACCCCTGTGTTCAGTGGCTAGAGAGCCCAGACATGTTCAGAGTGTCTTGTTCAGGTACAGGCTCATCCTCAACTTTTACCTCCACAGGATTGGAGGTCAAAGGCAAGATGGAGATTGAGGGGCTAGGGAACTCTGGACTGTCCTGAGAGGAGACTTCTGGGGACAGGGGCCTGAGCATGATTGTTCCTCTGACTATGCTGTCACTTTGACAGGGGGTTGTTAATGGCTGATCATCTCCTACCTGGTGCTAATCAGGTGCCCGGTCTCTGGAAGTCCTGAGCACCAATGATCTAGGACATTTCTTCCTCCACAATTGCAGAGACATGCCAATGATGTGCTCACCAGTGTGTGTTCCTGACTCTAATCCAGAAAGAAAACCCACTGAGAGTTTGTATCTGAGCTTGTGGAGGGTGCAGAAGAAAGCCTTGCAAGTGCATCCTTTAAGGAATCTGTGTCATAATTCCTTAGAGGTGGAGGAGCCAATGGATTGACGCGCTGGCCTCTTTGGGGTGGAAGAAGTGTGGGTGCCAATGGGGAGCAAAAACATGTTCAGACTATACTGACTGTGGTGGTAATGGGGCAAAACAACACACTGCAGAACAATGAAGTTTGCTTGGTTTGCAGCACATGGAGCTCTTGGCATCCCCATGAGTAATCATGGTCTTCTCCTGTGAGTTCAAGAATTGACTCCATATAGGCATGAGATACAAATGTTGGCCATCCCACAACTTTCTTTGGCCATTTTGACCCTGTTGGGGCATTTTCTTCTGCAATGAGGCAAATAGAGAGATTTAGTAAGATGGAAGTGGCTGGAAGAATTGTTAGCAATGGTGCTGGAGCAGGGTGAAGTCTCCTCTAGTGAGTTGGAAACACAGAGGGCAGGCAGACTTAGTAGTTTGAGAGGATAAAGTGGGCAAGAGCCATTGAGGGAAAATGCTGCATGCCATATTTCGAGATTGGCAGACCATGAGGCTTTGTGGGAGATGGGTGTAATGACAGAGTTAGAGAGAATATGAGGTAGCAGAGACAAGTTGGTGGTACTTAACGTTGCAGTGTGTAGAAGGTGATTTATCTATGGCACTGTTGCATTCTTTTTTCACAGTGGAAACAGCACTGACCTGAGAAGCTATGTGCGAGGTTGGTGTCATGATAGCCATTTGAGGTCCTCAGGGCAGAGGGCAGATCTCCTTGTCTAACAAGTTGCTGCCTGCAAACCGGAGAGTTAACTTGTTTTCTCCTGCCATTTCCTTACAGGCCATGGGTATGCAACATAGATGAAGGGGGTTCAAACAGGGTGTCAACAGCAATAACACCAGAATGTCTAGGCACTGGTGAGCACTCAGCCTCTGCTAGCTGCAAGATTGTGCATAAGTGGCACAGAGGATTCATAACTGATGAAGTGAGAAGTGAAACATGGCATGAGACAAGTCACCAGGGCCCAGGGAAGGAAACCCTCCATGAAACTCCCCAAATCAATACTTAGCGAAATTATAGGAAGATTTGTTTTGTAGGATTGGTTAGGAATAAATGTTTCAACTGATTTTTCAGTCTAGGATTAGGAGGCATTATCTGCAAGTTAGAACTTAATCTTTCTGGGATGAAATTAAGAAACTTTTCTACTAGCAAAGAGAGTTGGAGCTTTGGAAATCTTTTCTAAAAACAGCAATTGATACTACAGCAATTCTTAACGTTAAAATTGAAATGATGTGGAGTTGCCAGTGTTGGACTGAGGTGGACAAGGTCAGAAATCACACAACACTAGGTTATAGTCCAGAGATAATGGGAACTGCAGATGCTGGAGATTCCAAGATAATAAAATGTGAGGCTGAATGAACACAGCAGGCCAAGCAGCATCTCAGGAGCACAAAAGCTGACGTTTCGGGCCTAGACCCTTCATCAGAGAGGGGGATGGGGTGAGGGCTCTGGAATAAATAGGGAGAGAGGGGGAGGCGGACTGAGGATGGAGAGTAAAGAAGATAGGTGGAGAGAGTATAGGTGGGGAGGTAGGGAGGGGATAGGTCAGTCCAGGGAAGACGGACAGGTCAAGGAAGTGGGATGAGGTTAGTACGTAGATGGGGGTGCGGCTTGGGGTGGGAGGAAGGGATGGGTGAGAGGAAGAACAGGTTAGGGAGGCAGAGACAGGTTGGACTGGTTTTGGGATGCGGTGGGTGGGGTGGAAGAGCTGGGCTGGTTGTGTGGTGCAGTGGGGGGAGGGGACGAACTGGGCTGGTTTAGGGATGCAGTTGGGGAAGGGGAGGTTTTGAAACTGGTGAAGTCCACATTGATACCAAAGGGTTCCCAGGCGGAATATGAGTTGCTGTTCCTGCAACCTTCGGGTGGCATCATTGTGGCACTGCAGGAGGCCCATGATGGACATGTCATCTAAAGAATGGGAGGGAGAGTGGAAATGGTTTGCGCCTGGGAGGTGCAGTTGTTTGTTGCGAACTGAACGGAGGTGTTCTGCAAAGCGGTCTCCAAGCCTCCCCTTCCCCAACTGCAACCAGTTTCAAAAACTCCCCTTCCCCAACTGCATCCCTAAACCAGCCCAGTTCGTCCCCTCCCCCCACTGCACCACACAACCAGCCCAGCTCTTCCCCCCCCCACCCACTGCATCCCAATACCAGTCCAACCTGTCTCTGCCTCCCTAACCTGTTCTTCCTCTCACCCATCCCTTCCTCCCACCCCAAGCCGCACCCCCATCTACCTACTAACCTCATCCCACCTCCTTGACCTGTCCGTCTTCCCTGGACTGACCTATCCCCTCCCTACCTCCCCACCTATACTCTCTCCACCTATCTTCTTTACTCTCCATCTTCGGTCCGCCTCCCCTCTCTCTCTATTTATTCCAGAGCCCTCACCCCATCCCCCTCTCTGATGAAGGGTCTAGGCCCGAAACGTCAGCTTTTGTTCTCCTGAGATGCTGCTTGGCCTGCTGTGTTCATCCAGCCTCACATTTTATTATCTTGGAATTCTCCAGCATCTGCAGTTCCCATTATCTCTGATACCACATTGGCAGATGTGCAGGTGAACCTCTGCTTAATATGGAATGTCATCTTGGGGCCTGGGGTAGGGGTGACGGAGGAGGTGTGGGGGCAAGTGTAGCACTTCCTGCGGTTGCAGGGGAAGGTGCCGGGTGTGGTGGGGTTGGAGGGCAGTGTGGAGCGAACAAGGGAGTCATGGAGAGAGTGGTCTCTCCGGAAAGCAGACAAGGGTGGGGATGGAAAAATGTCTTGGGTGGTGGGGTCAGATTGTAGATGGCCGAAGTGTGGGAGGATGATGCGTTGTATCCGGAGGTTGGTGGGGTGGTGTGTGAGAACGAGGTGGACCCTTTTGGGCAGTTTGGTGGGGGCGGGGTGTGAGGGATGTGTTGCGGGAAATGCGGGAGACGTGGTCGAGGGCTTTCTCGACCACTGTGGGGGGAATGTTGCGGTTCTTGAAGAACTTGGACATCTGGGATGTGCGGGAGTGGAATGCCTCATCCTGGGAGCAGATGCGACAGAGGCGGAGGAATTGGGAATAGGGGATGGAATTTTTGCAGGCACACACACCTCTCCTGTGCGCGAGCGTACTCACACACATCCATTCTCTCTACCCCACCACACAAACACACTCTCTCTTCCCCTTCACACATACATTTTTTCTCCCCTCCTCAGACACACACGCACACGCACACGCACACGCACACACACACACACACACACAGGGTGAATTTGTATTTGTAGATACATTATATTTTGTTCAAAAAGCACGCAATTTATCGACAGTCTGTCAATTTGGCATTTTATAAATTCATACTCCAGAAATAAAACAAGTCTGACTCCAAACCAAAACATAAACAGATTCTAAATAAGGCCTCAAACCTAACATGCAATGTCTAATTTAAAATAACACCTCTTCTTTACATGGATAAAACCTTTAGTTCTCTCAGGATAGTGAGTTGAGGGGAATTTGGGGATTCATATGTACATTTTAACGAATTAAAACTTTCTAACTGATTGAAGATTTATGGGGTTCTTAAGTTTGTTTGATACGTCCTCTTCAGTTGTGTACCCTTTGATCTTTTACTTACAAATTCTGCATGGGATACTACCTCTCTCAAAACACTTGAAGGAGGAGTAAGGTTCTGGAAGCTTGTGTTTTCAAATAATTCTGTTGGACTATAACTGGTGTTTTGTGATTTTTGACCTTAAAACTGAAATTAATAGATTTCTGTGAACCAAAGGTATTAACAGATATGGGAGAAAGGTGTGTATACTTAGGTCACACATCAGCTATGATCCCATAGAATGGCAGAACAGACTCCAAGGGCTAAATGGCTTCTTCCTGTTTGTGTCCGAGCGTGGGGAATATTTGTATGCATGTGTAAATCATTCAGCTGAAACAATGGTTACAATCCAGAGATGAGGCATTCCACCTGAGTATCTGGATTGATTTCAGACACAGTGGTGATAACTTTCCCCATTTGGTGTCTGTCAAATCTGAGATATATTGCTAATCCTGCCTAGGTGTGAATCTGCAAATTACATTGAGATTTACATAATCATTCGCAGATCCATGGGAAAACCTGAGCAAGTCTGGAAACAAAAAATGCTGGAGATCACAGCACATCAGGCAGCATCCATGGACACAGAGCAAGCTAACGTTTCAAATGTAGATCAGAGCTGAAGACAAGAATGTAAGGGGTAGCATTTATTCAACAGTTTGGTGGGGGAGGCGTGGTTGGAGTGCTGGGAGAGAAAAGATGTTGATAGTTCAGATTAAATGATCAGAATTTAGCTCAATAGTGGAGGTAAAGAATTATATCTGGTGAAATTCAAAAACTGGGGACAATTAAAAGAGATAGTAGAAACTGAAGATGCTGGAGAAGCTGAGATAACAAGGCGTAAAGCTGGATGAACACAGCAGGCCAAGCAGCAGAGGAGCAGGAAGGCTGACGTTTCGGGCTGAGACGCTTCTTCAGAAAATCATTTTCTGGAGGATGATTTAGGCCCAAAACGTCAGCGTTCCTGCTCCTCTGATGCTGCTTGGCCTGCTGTGTTCATCCAGCTCTACACCTTGTTATCTTGATAATTAAAAATGAGTGTCTTAAAGAGATAGAGGAGGACCTCTGTCTTCCTAGCACCTCTGATCGGTAAACTGCTATTGAGATGAATCAGCGACAGCCTGCACAGGGCTAATTGTTATGCTAAAATTTCCATTTTATTTCTCACAACTAAGGCTTAATCTTGATATCAAGAAATTCAAATTAACTGCAGATGTTACACGGTTATGCTATTTGTCAAGAGTTAGGAAATAATTGTTAGACAATGTATATGCAGGTGTCAGACTTCCAGCTGCATTGCAGGCAGGTGCTGAGCAACAATGTATCAGTCCGACAGCCACATGGGGAACAGCAAAAATTATATTGAGTGAAATTCCAGCATTGTGAGTTACAAATATGATCATTTTGAATAGAAGATATACATAGTAGCAAAGAGAAAAATGCTAAACATTTAAAACACATTTTATGAATTCGATTGAAAAATCAATGGAGTGAGGGAAAAACTAAACGATGAGGACATGGTCAGCTACATCCTTCTGGTCAGAGAGAAAGGGTAAAATTATTTAAAAGCTAATAGATAAGTGTACATAATAGTAAAAACCCAGTCGAAATATTTAAAAAATTCAGCATACACTTCAAGCCATTGTCAAACTATTACAAATTTCAGAATTTGAGGCAGCAACCAGGCGTTCCTTTTGAAAATTTCTACACAAGATTGAAAACTTCAGCCACAAGATGGAAATTCAAGGAACAGATAAAAGTCTGATGGATCAGCTCATTTTGGGTCTGCACATCTTGAAGTTCAAATTATTTGAGTGGAAAGGACAAGCTCATAATATCACAAGCTGTAAAGACTGCCAGGGCACATGAAGCTTCGAGTGGACAGATTAAAGCGCTGACTACCCAAATGAGCTTTCAGTTAATTCAAGGGAAAGGACAGCAGAGCTAATGCAGTGAAACAGCAACAAAAGATTGCACACCAGTGAGGAAACTTGCAGAGGCTGCAAATAATTGAAAGTTCACAGGCAGAAAGAAAAGTCTCACATCTGGATCAATCAGTAGAATTTGTGGAAACCTCAATCATTAGGTTAAGACGTACAGAACACAGAAAAAATGAGAAACAAGTTACATAATCAAGCAATAGGGTGAATGAGAACGAAAGTAATCCAAAACTTTCATATCCTGGAACGTAACAATTAAATTGAGAACACAATAGCAAAGGAATCATGCAACTGCCTGAAATGTCTGAAGATGATAGCTTCCATGGATTAAAAATAAATTCATGCAAACATTTAGATCAAGAAGATGGTGGGAAATAAACTCACAAATCAGTCACATCATCCTAATCGGAATGTATCAAAAGATCTTGTTGATAATCTGAGAGGAAATGGTTACCCAAAGATAGATGTTCTGAAACTGAGCAGTATTAGACTAAAGACCTAAGGAGGAATTGAGATTGGACAGCAAGGAACAATCTAAACCAGAGGGCATACACAAAGGGAATGATATTTACTTTATATTCCATTAACAATGTGATTCTAGCATTCCTGGGTGTGATTCCATTGTGAACAGATGCAGCTTATCTCTGTAAACCGCGCCCTGATGGAGATATCACTGAGGGATAAAGGCAGTACAACCACTCAAAAGCACCCTGCAATCAAAAGCACGGAAGTGACTGCCAGAGTGACAAACTCTCAATTTGGGTAAATCCCAGTGTTTTAAGAGATAATGTGTAAAGGCAAACAAATTGGTTGCAGTCAGATGTTGAAATTTACAACATTAATATTAAAAGACATGAAAGGCTCTTGACGTAAAAGGAAAAAAATCATTCAGAAAGTTCACACATTTAGAGAAGATTTCTAGAAACTTACAGCACTTCAAGATGAAAAGCTAGAATGAGAAAATTAATTAAATGGCCTGGAATGCCTAAAAGCTGAGCGGGCCATACGGTAGCAAACTGAAAAGGAACATATGGAAGAGAAACCTCATGCTCTACAGTTAGCAGAGTCAGTTTTAAAGACAGAGGCCCTTATCCTCAGTTCAAATCCTCAACATCATGCTCATCAAACACAGGAACTTTAAAAAAAATTGAGTTCTGACAGCAAGTTTCTGAACTACAGACTCAGCTTAACACAATATCATAGCCAGAGAATGTCAGAGAATCATACAGCATGGAAACAGACCCTTCAGTCCAACTAGTCGACATTGACCATGTTTCCAAACTACTCCCACCTGCCTGGATTTGGCTCAGAGGGGGATAGTTGGGTGGTTGTCAGGTGGTCGGCATGATCATGGGTTAGTTGGTTAGGGGAAGATCAGGTCAACTATGGAGTCTGTCGGATGATCGGGAGTGGTTTGATGTTCAGGGTTAGTTCTGTCTGAATAATCAGGTATTTGGGGGTGTTGGGCCAGGAGGTTGGGGGCTTATTGCGGTATCATGGAAATGGCTGGATTGGGTCATGGGGCAATCTGGTAGAGCCTGAGGCTGTGATGTGAAAATAAACTATAACAGAATCTAAAATTGTTCGGCTGAATTCTAAGAGTCAATTGTAAATCTGATTTAGTTACATATAATGTTGAGGATAATATATCCTTTTTAAATGTATCATATCTGTGAAATATTAGGAACTAATTGAAATATAAATGTATAACTAGTTGCTACGTTTACTGCTGCATGGCAGCCAGGTGTTGAGGCACAAGGTGCTTATCCATGAGCCAACTAGAGAATTGCAAGAAATGTACTCAATGGTATCCAAAATCGAGTGTAAAAGTGAGGATCTTTTGAATAACCAGAACCAAAAGACAGCTGGGAGGAAAAGCTGAGATGATTTGATGTACAGATTAATCATTAATAAACACGAGGAGACAAAATGCAAAATAGCAAGGCAAGAGAGAGATGCACAAGATAATAAAATGTGAGGCTGGATGAACACAGCAGGCCAAGCAGCATCTCAGGAGCACAAAAGCTGACGTTTCGGGCCTACAACCTTCATCAGAGAGGGGGATGGGGGGAGGGAACTGGAATAAATAGGGAGAGAGGGGGAGGCGGACCGAAGATGGAGAGAAAAGAAGATAGGTGGAGAGAGTATAGGTGGGGAGGTAGGGAGGGGATAGGTCAGTCCAGGGAAGACGGACAGGTCAAGGAGGTGGGATGAGGTTAGTAGGTAGATGGGGGTGCGGCTTGGGGTGGGAGGAAGGGATGGGTGAGAGGAAGAACAGGTTAGGGAGGCAGAGACAGGTTGGACTGGTTTTGGGACGCAGTGGGTGGGGGGGAAGAGCTGGGCTGGTTGTGTGGTGCAGTGGGGGGAGGGGACGAACTGGGCTGGTTTAGGGATGCAGTTGGGGAAGGGGAGATTTTGAAACTGGTGAAGTCCACATTGATACCATTAGGCTGCAGGGTTCCCAGGCGGAATATGAGCTGCTGTTCCTGCAACCTTCGGGTGGCATCATTGTGGCACTGCAGGAGGCCCATGATGGACATGTCATCTAAAGAATGCGAGGGGGAGTGGAAATGGTTTGCGACTGGGAGGTGCAGTTGTTTATTGCGAACTGAGCGGAGGTGTTCTGCAAAGCGGTCTCCAAGCCTCCGCTTGGTTTCCCCAATGTAGAGGAAGCCACACCGGGTACAGTGGATGCAGTATACCACATTGGCAGATGTGCAGGTGAACCTCTGCTTAATGTGGGATGTCATCTTGGGGCCTGGGATAGGGGTGAGGGAGGAGGTGTGGGGGCAAGTGTAGCATTTCCTGCGGTTGCAGGGGAAGGTGCCGGGTGTGGTGGGGTTGGAGGGCAGTGTGGAGCGAACAAGGGAGTCACGGAGAGAGTGGTCTCTCCGGAAAGCAGACAGGGGTGGGGATGGAAAAACGTCTTGGGTGGTGGGGTCGGATTGTAAATAGCGGAAGTGTCGGAGGATGATGCGTTGTATCCGGAAGTTAGTAGGGTGGTGTGTGAGAACGAGGAGGATCCTCTTTGGGCGGTTGTGGCGGGGGCGGGGTGTGAGGGATGTGTTGCGGGAAATACGGGAGACGCGGTCAAGGGCGTTCTCGATCACTGTGGGGGGAAAGTTGCGGTCCTTGAAGAACTTGGACATCTGGGATGTGCGGGAGTGGAATGCCTCATCCTGGGAGCAGATGCGGCGGAGGCGGAGGAATTGGGAATAGGGGATGGAATTTTTGCAGGAGGGTGGGTGGGAGGAGGTGTATTCTAGGTAGCTGTGCGAGTCGGTGGGCTTGAAATGGACATCAGTTACAAGCTGGTTGCCTGAGATGGAGACTGAGAGGTCCAGGAAGGTGAGGGATGTGCTGGAGATGGCCCAGGTGAACTGAAGGTTGGGGTGGAAGGTGTTGGTGAAGTGGATGAACTGTTCGAGCTCCTCTGGGGAGCAAGAGGCGGTGCCGATACAGTCATCAATGTACCGGAGGAAGAGGTGGGGTTTGGGGCCTGTGTAGGTGCGGAAGAGGGACTGTTCCACGTAACCTACAAAGAGGCAGGCATAGCTGGGGCCCATGCGGGTGCCCATGGCCACCCCCTTAGTCTGTAGGAAGTGGGAGGAGTCAAAAGAGAAGTTGTTGAGGGTGAGGACGAGTTCAGCTAGGCGGATGAGGGTGTCGGTGGAGGGGGACTGGTCAGGCCTGCAGGACAGGAAGAAGCGGAGGGCCTTGAGGCCATCTGCATGCGGAATGCAGGTGTATAGGGACTGGACGTCCGTGGTGAAGATGAGGTGTTGGGGGCCAGGGAATTGGATTCCTGGAGGAGGTGGAGGGCATGGGTGGTGTCACGGATGTAGGTGGGGAGTTCCTGGACCAAAGGGGAGAAAATGGAGTCCAGATAGGTGAGAATGAGTTCGGCGGGGCAGGAGCAGGCTGAGACGATGGGTCGACCAGGGCAGGCAGGTTTGTGGATTTTGGGAAGGAGATAGAAACGGGCTGTGCAGGGTTGGGGAACAATGAGGTTGGAGGCTGTGGGTGGGAGGTCCCCTGAGGTGATGAGGTCATGAATGGCGTTGGAGATGATGGTTTGGTGCTCGGGTGTGGGGTCATGATGGAGGGGGCGGTAGGAGGTGGTGTCGGAGAGTTGGCGTCTGGCCTCGGCGATGTAGAGGTCAGTGCGCCATACTACCACTGCGCCACCCTTGTCTGCGGGTTTGATGGTGAGGTTGGGGTTGGAGCGGAGGGAGCGGAGGGCTGCCCGTTCTGCGGGGGAGAGGTTGGAGTGGGTGAGAGGGGTGGAGAGGTTGAGGCGGTTAATGTCTCGACGGCAGTTGGAGATGAAGAGATCGAGGGAGGGTAGGAGGCCTGGGGGTGGTGTCCAGGAGGAGGACTTGTGTTGGAAGCGGGTGAAGGGGTCAGTGGAGGGAGGGTTAGGCTCCCGGTTGAAGAAGTAGGCATGGAGGCGAAGACTTTTTTTTTATTCGGCCCTTTGAGTCTGTTCTGCAATTCTGTATGATCATGTCTAATCTTCCACGCAGGCTTATTAAGTATATATACATTGAAATTTTTCATGCATTTTTTCACATGAATATGAATTTTAACAAGTAAAATGGTGATAGCATTAAAGGAAATAGATTTTTAAAAATTATGTTAGTTCACTTATTAGTCAGATGTCAAAATTCTGAAGGAGATGTTTTGGAAAAGCTGTTTCCCTCAGCAATGTTTAAAGTAATTGGCAAAGTAGTCAGACATGAGATGAAGTGATTTTGTTTTGATGCAGTGAATTATGACCTGGAGTTCATTACATGGAAGAGTGGTGAAAGATTCAATAATAGCTGTGAAAAGGGAATTGGGCAAGCACTTGAAAAGGATAGAAAATATTGGGCTTTGGGGAATGTTTTGGAACTAATTAGGTAGTTCTTTCAAAGAGCTGAGTCAAGCTTGATGGGCCAAATGGTGTTCTTCTCTGTGACTTGATTCTATGATCTTGACGGTGTTTATCTACACGACATGAATGCTTTATACACGGTTTTCCACATCAAGGAGGCCAGAACATAATAATAAAAACAAAAACAAAAATTGCTGGGAAAACTCAGCAGGCCTGGCACCAGCTGTGGAGGCAACACACACCTAATGTTTCGGGTGCATTGATCCTTCTTCAGACCTGCAGAGAGAGAGATGCTGTGAGTATCCAAGGATGTGTAAACTCAATGAGTGCTCAGACAGAAAACAAGGATCTCTAAGGTGTAATGTGGTTGAATCCATAAGATGAGTCCTGTCCCTGTATGCATTGTGTCCTGGCAGCAATGATAGGTGCTGATGCACTCCAATGTGCAGAACCATGTTATAAGTTGTACCATGAGGTGAGGCTAGTACTTGTTCAATGCCAATCTCCATAGCGGGCTTTGTGGGCATTCACTATCCACAGAGCGTGGCCTGAGTTCTTGGGGATTGGTGTCCATGATAGAGACCTGGAGAGACAAGTGGCAGGCTGGTGGTGCCAGATTAACTGCTCTGGCTTTCATGTCAGGAATTGTGGTCATCTATTTTCAATGTGGAGGGTAGGAGAAAAGGCAACTGCATTTCAATGCAATGAGGTTAGGTAACAATGACTTGCAAATAGACCTCTTGCACTAGAGTCAAGGATTTATAGAGTTGTATAGCACGGGAACAGACCCTTCAGCCCAACTCATCTGTGGCGACCAGATATCTTAAATTAATCTGATCCCATTTGCCAGCATTTGGCCAATATCCCTCTAAACTCTTCACGTATCCATCCAGAAGCCTTTTAAACGTTATAACTGTACCAGCCTCCACCACTTCCTCTGGCTGCTCATTCCATATATGCACCACCCTCTGCATGAAAAAACTGTCCCCCGGGTTCCTGTTAAATATTTCCTCTCTCACCTTAAACCTACGCCTTCTAGTTTGGACTCCCCTACGTTGGGAAAATGACGTTGGGTATTCACTCTCTTCATGGCCCTCACGATTTTATAAACCTCCAGAAGGTCACCCCTCAGCCTCCAATGCTCCAGAGAAAATAGTCCCAGCCTTTTCAGCCTCTCCCTATTCAAGCCCTCCAAGCCTTGGCAAAATCCTTGTAAATCTTTTCTCAACCCTTTTCTATAGCAGGGAGATCAGAGCTGAATGCAGTATTCTAGAAGTGGTCTAACCAATGTCCTGTACAGCCAAAACATGACATCCCAACTTCTACACTCAATGCACTGACCAATAAATGCAAACATGACAAGAGCCTTGTTCACCACCCTGGCTACCTATGGCTCCACTTTCCACTAGTGAGATTCTCGTCTTGTTGTTTAAAACTTGTTTGGAGAATTGGGCCTTACTTTTTCAATATTAAGAATCCTATTTCACCTGACCTCGCTCAATTTTCCTAACTAACTCTCCAATGTCTGTGACACTTAGGGGATAGGATGGTTCCTTCCTGTCTGTTACACCCATATAACTTGTAACTAGTTTATAACATGCAATAAAGGACATCTTGTTAAAGACAACAGTCTCTTCTCATCAGACTAGTTGGATACCACACCAAACAGGCCTGATTACAACAAACCATGGCATTGTAAGTAATAACGCAGACAACTTCAAATGACACTGTGGTCTGTGATGGGATTGTTCACATAAAAATTGCTGTTTGATGCCATTTTTATAATCATGGTGTTTAAATCATAATTCTATATATAAGGAAGGAGCCTGCAATTTCTAGGCCACATGTTCTCTTAACCAAGTTGAGTTTTAATTAAAGATGACAAAGTAAATAAAAAAAACAAATAACATTTAATTTGGCTGTTTATTCGTAAATGAAGCAAATAAAACTGTATTAAATGTATTAGCTTACAAACTTTATGCTGATTGCAACCTTCAGTAGTTTTCTGCTGATATCACTCAGAGCTGCTGGAATATTTTACACTCCTGATCAGCTCTGAGAGACGTGATCCTGCTTCAGGCGCAGGCGATGCACATCGGCACCAAGTGGCTGTCAGAGTGCCTGTCAAATTACTACAGCCTTGTGCTCATCAAAGCCCCAGAACCCACCTCAAATAATTAGAATCTTATATGGAAAATATTCAGATAACTCACATTTTTTCTCCACTCTTGATATCCTGCGATTCAGTATCAGTTTTAATATTGTGAGCACAAGACAGTGCCAGGGTCCAAAACGCCAATCATTTATTCAAATTTATTTAAATTGGAAAGAAACCGGGAAGGCAGAGGCTCTCTGAGAAGGGACCTGCAAATTAAGTATTCATCATAATGCTTCAAGTCATTAGTATGAGATAGATTCCGAAGGGAATTCAGAAGCAACGTGCACCCAAACAGTGGTGCAAATGTGCCATTACTACCTCAGGGAGCCATTACAGAAAAAGCAAAGTTACCTTCAAGGAAAAGCTTGATAAACACAGAATGGAGAAGGGCTAGAATGACATGCTGATAGGGTCAGATGAAGAAGGCTAGAAGGTGATCCTATGCAATCCTCTATAATGAAGCTGGAAATCTTTGAAAGGGAACTACTATATGGGCTGTTAAGAAGGCATACAGTGTTTTAGCTTTTATTAATAGAGGGATCGAGTTCCGGAACCAAGAGGTTATGGTGAAGCTGTACAAAACTCTGGTGCGGCCGCACTCGGAGTATTGCATACAGTTCTGGTCACCGCATTATAAGAAGGATGTGGAAGCTTTGGAAAGGGTGCAGAGGAGATTTATTAGGATGTTGCCTGCTATGGAGGGAAGGTCTTACGAGGAAAGGCTGAGGGACTTGAGGCTGTTTTCATTAGAGAGAAGAAGGTTGAGAGGTGACTTAATTGAAACATATAAAATAATCAGAGGGTTAGATAGGGTGGATAGGGGGCTCAGTATCAGACCCTCCACTGTAATCAACTCAGTCTCAGACCCTCCCCTAAATAATGGATCAGTATGAGACCCTTTGTGTACTAGGTTGAGTATCAGTCTGTCACTTTATGGTGGGCATCATATTGAATTCCTGCCTGCTTACAATGTACACTGAATTCTGTCCTTTGAGCTAACTTGTGCAGAGAAGTGAAAATGTAGTTCCAAGTGTCTTCAGCAAGCATCTCATAATGTGTTACATCACTGCACATCACCCAGACAGAAGTATATTCTCAGAGTGCGAAACGTGTGCAGAGTTTTAGTTGGATCCTTGTCTCCATGCTCTCAGCTGTATTAGTTGTTCGGAAAGATGGAATACCAGAAGCCAATATCATGTCAGTTTACAGATAACTAAAGCACAGGCTGGCAGGCTCTGCTGTTGCAAAGATTCATTGCAGTAATTATCACAGAATGTGTGGCAATCAAGGCAAGTGGAATCTGCCACCACTTGGAACATGTGGCGTGGCTGGCAAGTGAGGGTTGGAGGGATATGACAATGAAAATGACAAATTTAGCACTGTTGCCCCTCAGTAAATTCCAGCAGTCCAATCTTTCATTTGTAATTTAAATGTTAATTAATTTGAAAGGGCTTCATCTGTCAATATAGTTACTGCATCAGGAGGATGATCAATCAGCAGTTTGCTAACATCAGCTGAATACCTGACGTCCATTACATGCTCTAAATCATAGTCCGAGGATTAAGTGTGTTATAGACCTGAGTCTGCCTGCCTATTGTTCAATACAGTGTGCACAGATAGCTTGTTGTTTTCAACATGCAAGAGACAGCAACACAATCCTGTGCTGTTTATATACTGCTCAGGATTTTAAAATACAAGACATGTGTCTTCACATGTGGGCTGTACAAAAACTTTTGAGATGTGTTCTGCACACCGATGACCTTGTTAAAAATGTAAATTCACAAAAGTATTGAACATCTACTATTGAAAAAAATCAATGATCACTTGAAACTAATCTGGTGTGTGCATGCATATAAAAGTGCATATGTTTCTGTGTATACATGAGAATGTGTGTATATCTGTGTGTGCATGTGAGAAAGGGGTGTATGCATGTGTGTATGTCAAGTGTATGGGTAAGAGGCTGCTTGGATGATAGCTGGAGCAAGGACAATAATCATGGGCCTTGAAGCAACTTCAGGCCTGTGACCCTGACCTGAGCACAGTGGTCCAAAATTGTGATTTGAATAAAGCAAGCTTTCAAAAGCCCCACCCCAGGTTACTCAGTTCAGAAATATGCTCATGTCTTACACCCTAAGAGGGACAGTGTGTGTGCATAGCAGTCCCTTTGTGTCAGTGACTGAGTGTGCATGAGAAAGCATGTGACAAAGTGTGCATTCACAAGTTTGTTTATGATTATGTATGAGCACGTGCTCGTGAGAAAAGCATTGTGTATATATGCATGCACAAGAATTATACAGCATAGTACAGAGAGTACCTATCTTGGGTGAATGACACAACATACTGCATGCGTTACTGCATGTTACACAGATATGTACCATCTCCTTTATCATCTTTATCATTTGTCCAAGGTCTTACAAGATACTGTATTTCACAATCCACTCAGCAGGCAGCACTTCAGACAGTCATGGTTGTGCTCAGAGATAATGGGAACTGCAGGTGCTGGAGAATCCGAGATAACAAAGGGTGGAGCTGGATGAACACAGCAGGCTAAGCAACATCTTAGGAGCACAAAAGCTGACGTTTCGGGCCTACACCCTTCATCAGAAAAGGGGGATGGTGAGAGGATTCTGAAATAAATAGGGAGAGAGGGGGAGCTGTACAGAAGATGGATAGGGGAGAAGAAAGGTGGAGACAACAGTATGTGTGAGGAGGTAGGGAGGGGATAAGTCTACATTGGGGAAACCAATGCAGAGGGGTGGGGACTGCTTTGCAGAACATCTATGCTCGGTTCGCAATAAACAACTGCACCTCCCAGTCGCAAATCATTTCAACTCCCCCTCCCATTCCTCAGACGACATGTCCATCATGGGCCTCCTACAGTGCCATAATAATGCCACCCGTAGGTTGCAGGAATAGCAACTCCTATTCCGCTTGGGAACTCTGCAGCCTAATGGTATCAATGTGGATTTCACCAGTTTCAAAATCTCCCCTCCCCCTACTGCATCCCAAAACCAGCCCAGCTCATCCCGCCTCCCTAACCTGTTCTTCCTCTCATCTTTCCTCTCTTCCCACCTCAAGCTGCACCTCCATTTCCTACCTACTAACCTCATTCCGCCCCCTTGACCTGTCCATCCTCCCCAGTCCGACCAATCCCCTCCCTACCTCCCCACCTATACTCTCTTCTCCGCCTATCTTCTCTACATCTTCGGTCCGCCTCTCCCCCTCTCCTTATTTATTTCAGAATCATCTCCCCATCCCCCTTTTCTGATGAAGGATCTAGGCCCGAAACGTCAGCTTTTGTGCTCCTAAGATGCTGCTTGGCCTGCTGTGTTCATCCAGCTCCACACTTTGTTATCTCTAGTCATGGTTGTGCTACTGCTTTAAGGAATGAGTACACCAAGGACCAGGATGACAGTACAAGGACAGCATCATAAAGGTTCCAAGCAGCAATATGCAGATGAAGTTTATGTGTAACTGTATTAATGTGTAAATGTATTAACTGTAATGAAAGTTAGCAGTTTGACTTCTGAGATTTTCAAGTAAACGGAACCCACAGTATTTACCAATCCAGAACAAGAATGGGAGGTCTGTATTAAAGAAAATAACACATGAAAAGAAACAAAAGCAGTGATTTGAACTTCAAACTCACAGGAAAAAGCTTTATGTTAAATTTGAAGCAGTGCAGAAGGTACATTTATACCATGACCCACTCAAAGAAGAAACAATATAAAAAGGCTGAACTGTGAGTACTTTACTTATGAACTAGAAGGTCAATTGTCTATGGGTGTGGTGAGTCAATTCTGAATTGGGTTCTTGAGGCTACAGGGCCTTTAAGACAACTCAGGTATCATTTTCTGGCAAAATAAAAGAGAATACAAAACAAGCACAATTTGAGATGCAGCTGAAAACAGCACAGGGAAATCAAATAAAGAGCAAAGCACCTGCAATGCTGAATCTCCACATACAGAGAAGCCTTTTCCTCCAAATATCAATAACATTTACAAAACACAGGAAGATGACTAACAAATTCCTCATCAGGGATTGGAAGGCCACAGTTGTCCTAAGTGAATTTAGGCTTTTTAAACAAAGGACACAGCTATGCTTTTTAGATTTGATTATTCAAGAACTGGACAAGTAAGGAGTAAAACAAAGGTAGCGATTTGGAAATTGGAAATCTGATGAAGGGTCTAGGCCCGAAACGTCAGCTTTTGTGCTCCTGAGATGCTGCTGGGCCTGCTGTGTTCATCCAGCCTCACATTTTATTATCTTGGATTCTCCAGCATCTGCAGTTCCCATTATCACTAGCGATTTGGAAATATGTGTTGCAAGGTAGTATCAACAGAAGTGGCAGAAGAGGTCCAGAGAGATGTGGCTAAGCAGTGGGAAATCATAAAACATAACTTTAGAATTTACCAACTAGAGGGGATGTCTTACAGGCATAGACACTATAATCAAAAGTAATTTTGTCAGTAGGTGCTGTGACATTGGCAAGGATTGAATTGTCTCAGAGGCCAAGTTGTCTAAATGGACAATGGAGTGATTATAGCTTCAAGACCCTTTGAATCATTGTGAAAGAACCTTTCTGAGATTGAAAAAAAGGTCATGCATGGATATATTTTAAGAGATGGCAAAGAATATGAAGAAATCGCAGCCAGGCAATGCTATCTGTGAACTGTGAATCTGTGTGAATGGTGTGGTTACTCGAATTAGCACAATACCTAGAATGCAACAAGATGGCAAGCTATGTTGAAAGTGTGTCCTATCACTACCATTCTGGAGCTGTCTTGCTTTCCAAGATTTTTAGAAGTTATGTAGTGCAAAGAGATGGCAGGCTTCATAGTTTCAACTAGAGGCTACAACAGGAGGCAAAGAAAAACAGCAGAGTTGTGCCAAGAAGAATTCTTGGTTGTGTGCATATTGCTAATGGTAATGCAGTGACAGGCAAAAGTCAAAGAAGAGCATAAGCACTATCTACATTCACTGATAGTGGCAGATTGTCATTAAGGAAATTTGACTGAGGGCAAGTGTACCAGGTGAACATACATCAGATCAACCACTTAGGTTTGATTTATTGAGATATAGGATCCATTCTTACCAGGGCAAGATGTATGACAAATGCCTACTCCCATTGACATGGAGGATCTGCAGAGATATTAGATTTCATAACTTTCTACCACCATACATGCCAAACATTTCTGTGAAGGCATTATCATGAATAGAGATCTTAACAAAAGTCATCATATCTAATGAAGAATCACTGGACTTGAAATACTAACTCTGTTTTCTCCCCACATATGCCGTCAGACCTGTTGCACTTTCCCAGAAATTTCTGTACTGTTTCAGATTTCTATCATCTGTAGTTCTTTGTTTGTTATCCCATATGTGTGGCAGTAGGACCATCAATACATAACCAAATCACTCAAACAAGCACCGTCAGAAATTTGTATACAATAGTACTATGACCCAAAGAAGACTACAATTCTGGGTGTTGATGCATCTCAGAAAGGACTAGGTGCATGCACCATACAAAATGACTAACTAATTGTGTTTGGATCCAAAAATCTATATCAAGTGCAATCCAATGATTCCAACAGACACATGCTCTGGAATTCAGTATCACACTGTTCGGCAAACATTTCACCTTGGAAACCAATCACAAACCATTGGAAATGGCTTGTAGCAAACCCCTGACAACAGCACTGTGTAGACTACAATGACTTCTAGAAAAAGCACTGCTACAAGCTAGGTACCAAAATGGTTACTCAGCAAATCTGAACAAGAATGTAGAAGTTCCATTAGACTTGCATGTAGACAGTACAGACATCAAAATGGAGTTGAGTTGATTAATTTTGGTCAATATCAATGCAACCTTGTTCAGGAAAAAACAGTTAATGATCCACAAATGAAGACACAGTGTAAAGTGCTATGATGCTGAATGTACATAATCATATTATGTCAGGAACCCAGGCCCGCTTGCTGACTCTGTAATAATCGTGTTAGGAACCAGTAAGTTTTCTTATTTCTTAAATAGACAGAAGGCAAGATCCAGGGGATTTAGTAAGGGTATAAAGCCACACAATTCCATGGTTTTGAACAAACAACAATACAATACAAGCTAGAATAATAAAACAATTTGCAATACATGTACAACATATTTCTTATACCAAGTACTAATGTGTGGCAAACATGGAAAATATGCTATGATAAAACAGCTCACAGTGCGTATTAAAATAGCAATTGCAATCAAGAAAAATTCCACAGATTTCTCAGCAACTCCCCTCACATTAACGATATCATGGGTCATCAAATCTCATTAAACTACTGAATGCAATTAAAATTCTTCAATATTCTGTTTCAAACAATTTGTGATGTAATAGTACTTTTAATCACCGCTGAAATATCAATTCATTACTCCCTGTCACTTCCGGGATTCTTTCTGCCACTGTAAACAGCATACTCCTTTCACACTCAAAATTATCAAAAACATTTCTTTTCTCATTTAATTAAAATTCTTCTTTTGTACCATTGGCTACATCCAGTACCTAAATAAGCCTCGCCAGGCTGTTAACTTTGCGTCCTCCATTTTCTGTCATTCAACCAAATGCTCCATTTGCATTGCAATCGCTGCTGAAATGGAATGCTTTCCAAGGAATTTTTTTAGTGTTTCCAACATTTGTTCTCGCAGTATCTATTTATTTGCAGTATTAACTCCTGTCAAAAACTGATTTCTATCTAAATCTGGTACTTTGGCACAGTCTAATAAGCTACATGCCAGAACAGATGTGGGAATTTCCAAATAGAATTTCTGAAGACTTGCACACAATTTATTGAATTCCATTATTTACTGTTCTTTAGAACTATCTCCACATTCTTCTGACCATATTTCATAATAAGTTAGTAAATCATCTTTTTGATAAATTGCATCTGTCAAAGCTAGTTAATAACTTGTTCAAATCGTTTTCTGCGTCCGTATCATCAATTTCCAATACCAAGAAACTTTACTTCTCATCCTGCTTTTGTATTGTAGTAAGAAAGCCAAGGTCATATCTTGTTTGCACTTCAGTAAAGAATTAACATAGGTGCACAGGCTGACTTCTGCTGGTCATAGCAACTCACGTTCAGAAAACAGGGATAGATAATCATGCCCTGAAGCTTTAGATTTTGATTCAGCCATTTCTCACAGGTTTTCTCTAAATAGCTCTTTGGCTAGAAAAAATAATGATTAGTTTTCAATATTTGACTGACTGCTAACCAACCCCTGCTACGACTATTAAATAGCCGAGATTCAAGATTATTCAGAGTTCATGCACCTACTTTTCTAATCAGAGTTTTATTCCAATTCATGCAATACAAACTCCAACAACACTCTTACTTGTGTACACATGAATATACATACATGCATTTATACAAGATGGAAAAATATCTACCCATTTCCCACACAGGTATACCAGAGTGGAGAAGCAGCGTGGATTTTGCAGCTGCTCGTGGGACTGCAGGCTTAGTTCAAGATTTATTACAGTTTTATTGCATTTTATGGCTATCATATATTTCACTAATATAAGATTTTTATTCATTTTGTTCAATTAACTTTCAAAAACAACTCAATAAACCAAACAAAAAATAAATCATGACTTCTTTTTCAAATGAACTCTTTTTTAAACAAGCTTTTCAGGGTCTATAGTGGACGGCTGAAGTTGTTTTTATTCTAAATCTAGAAGCTAAAAAAAACTATACATGTTAAAGGGAGGTTTTGATTTCACATTGCAGGAGTTGCTCATGACTTTTTTTCCAATACAGTCTTTTTTTCAATCGAGCTTTTCGGAAGCCTTCAGTGAACAGCTGAGTCTTATTTTAAATTTGGAAATTAAAAGAAATTATATGCATTCGAAATGCATTGTTTTTTACATTGCAAAAATCTTTTCATCAAAAGTCAAACAGTTTCTTTTAAAATAAGGAAAAGTTGTGTTTTTGTTTTGGTGAATTCAACATGTAGTTGACTCTGGAGAAGATTTTTTCTCCTTCGAGGTGTTTATTGAACAGGAGTTGTTTTTTATTCACTTAATCAGTTAAGTGGTTGATTTTTAAAAATTTTTATATGTCTGATTTTTTTGAAAGTTCTTTCTGTTTTAACATTATTTTCTGTAGGTAATGAGAGGTAGGTTATTTTATATATTAGTGTATTATATAATTGACTAAATTAGTGTATTTATTTTATATATATATATTATTTATATGTTATTGAACATTTTTCTTAGGCTTATATTGTTAAGGGCATATATGAAACACAGAGTGAAATGGCTAGTAGATTTAGAAAAGTTATTACAAAGCAGGATCAGTCAGATAGATGGGTGATTGTCACGAAAGGTGAGGAGGTAGTTCAAAAGTCTCCTTTGGCTAGTCCGCTTTTGAACAGCTTTTCAGTTTTCAAAACCATTGAAAGGGACAGTCTTTCTAAGGAAAATGGAATGGCCAGTTAGTTACCGGACACTTGGAATGATTCTTATGTCAGGCAGCATTTGACAAAATTTAAGAGAATTATTGCTATCGGGGACTCTCCTGTCAGGGGCGTAGATAGGAGATTCTGTGGCAGAGTGCATAAATTTAGGATAGTTTGTTGCTTTCCTTGTGCTAGGATTAAGGATGTCTCTAAACATTCCAAGCACATCGTTAAAAGTAAGACTGAGAAACCTGAAATTATTGTGCATCTTGGTAGGAGTGACATTTTTAAAGAAAAGATTAAAGCAGTACAGAGCGAATTTAAGAGGTTAGGTAGAAGATTAAAATATAGAGCCTTGAAAGTGGTAATTTCTGGTTTACTCTCAATTCTAAACTCAATAGAGGGATGGAACAAAAGGATAACAAAGATAAATCAATGGCTGAAGAGTTGATCTGTTGCTCAGGTATTCATGATTTTGAACAATTGGAATGACTTTCAGGATGGAAAAGACTTGTTCAAAAGGATGGATCCTACCTGAGCTGGAAAAGGACCAACATCTAAGCAGGGAGATATAATTGTTCCATCAAGGGAGACTTTATATGGATAGACAGGGGGAGTAGAGGAATTTTAAGTAGTAGTACAAATAGAAAGATTGATGAGGAAAGTTCTGAATATGGAGAGAGCATGTCAATTATAAAAGAAACACAAGAGAGAGTCAGAGTATGTCGTAACTCTGAAGAACTACATTGCATTTATTTCAATTCAAGGGGTCTTACAAATAAGGCGGATGAACTCAAGGCATGTTTAAGAACATGAGATTGGGGCATCATGACTATTACTGAAACTTGGCTAAGAGATGGACAAGACTGGCAGTTCAACGTTCTGGGCTTTAGATGCTAAAAGAATAATAGGAAAAGAGGCAAGAAAAGAGGCGGGGGTGGTGTTTTTGATTAAGGAATACATTACTGCTGTAACAAGATGCTTCTAAAAAATTGTCCAGTGAAAATATACGGGTAGAAATTAGAAGTAAGGAAGGAAAGATTACCTTGATGAGATTGTACTATAGGCCCCCCCAACAGCAAGTGGGAAATTAGAAAACAAATACGTAGTAAGATCTCAGATACATGTAAATATAAGAGGGTTGTCATAATGCGGGATATTAATTTTCCAAACATGGACTGGGGTTCCAACAGTGTTAAAGGTTTGGATGGTGAAGAATTTGTCAAATGTGTTCTAGAAAATTTTCTTTATCAATATATGGATGCTCCTTACAGAGAAGGAGCAAAACTAGGCCTTCTTTAGGCAATAGGTAGGGCAAGTGACTGAAGAAAAAGTGGCAGAACACTTTGGGTCTAGCGATCATAATTTCATTAGTTTGAAAATGCTTATTGGAAAAGGATAAGCCTCCCATAAAAATTAAAGTTTTTAACTGGAGCTAAGCAAATTTCAATGGCATGAGACAAGAACTTTCAAAAGTTGCTTAGAATAAACTGTTCACAGGTAAAAAGATGTCTCAGAAGTGGGAGGCCTTCAAGAGTCTGATGATGAGGGTTCAGTGGCATTATGTTCCTGTTAGAATGAAGGGTAAGGCTGGTAAAATTAAAGAACAATGGATGAACAAAGATATTGAGGTTCTAGTCAAGAATAATAGGGAATCTTATTTTAGATATAGGTAATTTGGTTCAATTGAATCTCATAATCAATATAAAGAGTGAAGGGACATTCTTAAGAAAGAAATCAGGAACACAAAGAAGGGATTTGAGACAGCATTGGTAGATAAGGCTAAGGATAATTCAAAGAGATTCTACAAATACATCAACAGCAAGTAATTAGGGAGAGGGTAGGGCACCTTAAAGATCAAGGAGGTCATCTTTGTGTTCAATCCCAGGAAATGGGAGAGGTACTAAATGAATATTTCATGTCAGTTTTTTTTTACCATGGAGAAAGAAATGGAGTCTAGAGAATGCAGAGAAATAAATTTTGATGTTTTAGAACAGTTGAGATGACAGAGGAGGATTCGGGGGTCTTAGAGAATATAAAGGTGGATAGATCCCTGGGACCTGATCTAACGTATCCCAGAATGTTGTGGGAAATAAGGGAGGCAATTGCGAGACCCCTCACAGAAATATTTGCATCATCTATAACTAGAGATGAGGTGCCCAATGACTGGAGAGCTAATGTACCTTTGTTTAAGGAAGGTTGCAAGGGGAAACCGGGGAACTATTGACCGGTGAGTCTGACTTCAATTGTGCATAAATTGTTGAATGTTATTATAAAATACAGGATTCATGGACATTTAGAGAGACAAAAATTGATTAGGGATAGTCAGTATGGTTTTGAGTAAGAAAAATGGTGTCTCATAAACTTGATTGAGTTTTTGACGGAATTTCCAAAAAGATTGAGGAGGGCAGAATAGTGGATGTTGATGACATTTTAGTCAAGCCTTTGATAAGGTTCGCATGGTAGGCTAATTAGTAAAGTTAGGTCACAAAGGATTCAGGGTGAGCATGTTAATTGGATATATAATTGGCTTAATAGCAGGAGACAGAGAGTGGTGGGTGGAGGGTTGCTTTTTGAACTGGAGGACTGTCTATAGGGATCAGTTCTGTGTCTTTTTTTGTTTGTCACTTTTATAAATGATTTGGATGAGAATATAGAAGGCACAGTTAGGACTTTTGCAGATTGGTGGCTTGGTAGGCAGTGAAGAAGGCTTCCTAAAATTACAAAGGGATCTTGATCAAATGGGTCAATGGGCTGATAAACGGCAGAGGGGTTCAATCTGGATAAATGCGAGGCATTGCAATTTTGCATAACAAACAAGGCTTATACAATTAATGGTGGGGCCTTAGGTAGAGTTGTAGAACAGAGGGACCTGGGGGTGCAGGTGTATAATTCTTTAAGTTTGCATCACATATTGACATAGACATGGTTAAAAAGGCATTTGGCATGCTTGCCTTCATTGCTCTGTCCTTTGAGTAAAGGAGTTAAGAAGTCACGTTGAGCTTGTATAGGACACTGGTGAGGCCTCTTCTGGAATACTGTGTCCAGTTCTGGTTGCCCAGTTATAGCAAGGATATTATTGAGCTAGAGAGGGTTCAGAAGAGATTTACCAAGATGTCACCAGGTATGGAAGGTTTGAATTATATGGAAAGACTGGATAGACGGGATTTTTTTTTCACTGGAGCTTAGGTTGAGAGGTGACCCTATAAAAGTTTATAGAGTAATGACGGGCATAGATAGAGTTAATAGTAGTTGTCTTTTTCCAAGGATGGGGGATTTCAAGGCTAGGGGGTACATTTTTAAGGTAAGAGGAGACAGACTTAAAAAGACATGAGGGGCATATCTTTACATAGAGGGTCGTTCACGTGTGGAATGAACTTCCTGAGGAAGTGGTTGATGTGGGTACAATTACAACATGTAAAAGGCATTTAGATAAGTACATGAACGGGAGAGGTTCAGAGGGATATGGGCCAGGAGCATGCAGGTGGAACTGGTTTAGTTTGGGATTATGCTTGGAATGGACAGGTTGGACTGAAGGGTCTGTTTCCATCTTGCATGACTCTCTGACTCTATAATAAGTCTCCTGTTCCCTAGCTCCATTTGGTCTGATGTATACCTGCCAGACCCTCGCAGATGATAATACCTAGAACAAGTTCTGCCTGAGTTTGAGTAGCATAGAGATCTTCAATTGCTCTTAACTTCTCACTGAGTCCTTATAGAACAGGTTAGTTTAATTGTCTTCCTTGCAACACAGCACTTCTAACATGGAGTCCAACGTAAAACCATTTTGTCACCCTGCTCTTCATAATAAGTGATTTAACAATGAAATTCATTGCTCAATGAGATTGTTAGACCTGGGATAATGAAATAACGTAGTTTATGCCCTATTTGACATGCATGTACCTTAAAGGTCTGCTGGTATACTGTGGCCCACTGTCAGATACAATCTCTTCAGGTATGCTGAATAGATAGAACATTACATGTGCTTGAAGTGTCTTTTAATTGTCTGACAATGGAAGTTTGGAGAAATAATGAGTGACTAGTGACTAATCATTGCCACGTACAGTGAATAAATCAGTTGCGACTTTGGACCAAGTGACTAATATGGAATCTTGTGAGGGTGGAGAGGCTCTTCATGTTGCCAAGCTTGATGGTTTTGGAGTGACTGGCTCATCCTTACTGACTCCTTAATGTCATGTTGATCCCTGGCCAAGATATGTTGCACCTAAAGCCCATATGTCCTTGATGCAGATCTGAGAATATGTTAAGGCAAAGAATTGAGAGTACAAATACTTGCTTCCTTTCAAAACTTACACCTCTTTAAACTTAATATTTATCTCTGTAAGGCCAAAAAACACCTAAAACTGCCTGACACCTCTTGTGTCATGTTAGACCATTGTTCTATGGTAACTTCTGCAATTAAATTCTCTAGTTATATCAATGCTTTTTCATACTGAGTAATACACCCACCCATGACTGGAAACATGCATGAAACAGTAAGTTCCATACTCTGTTAAGTTGCCACATTTCATTATGCCCTGGAATAGGAGAGGGGCATAATATAAGGTTTTCAATTGGGAAAGCCACTACTGTTCAAGGGTCACTGAACAGATATTCAAAGTTTACTTAAAAGGACTGAAAGTCAGCAAGTGCCCAATGGACAGAGAGAGCTGACTCAATGTTAGAAGCGCTGGATTGCAGGGGAGGCAATAAACTAATTAGGTTTTATTGGGACTTAGTGAGAAGAAGTTAGCAGCAATTGAAGATCCCTGTGCAACTAGATCTCAGGTTCTACATGTTCTAGGAGATGGTGCTATCATCCAAAAGGGTCTAGCAGCGATACCCGAGACCAAATGGACGTAGGGAACAGGTGACTGTTAAATGCTAATCATGTCATATCTGTGTGGGAGCTGGGAAATATTTACAAGTATTATTTGCACATATATGCAAGGTGTAAGTTATAATTTTGTTTTGTTATGCCAAGCCCAAGGGCTATACCTCTAGTTACGGGTTTATCATCACTAGCACAGATCACATTCGGATGGCAAGCAAAAATAACCCTGCAAATTCACCACCTGCCAAGTCCTCAGGAGTATAACCCTATCTGGTTGTGAAAGATGTGCACACCCAAGATAAAGTAACTTTAATTCGTTCCTGTTAATATCATTCTGCATTGAGTGGATTCCATGTTGCCATTTGTTTCTGCTGCATTTCACTTTGATCTAGAATGTTTCTACTTTACGTAGCCAGCTTTGTTTGCATTCTATCTGAATTATTTTTTGGGTGACCAATCTCTGGCAAGCTAGCTTAACCCATTTTCAAATGCACCAGTAAATCTCACTGCAAAGATATTAATCCAGTTCTGCTGAGGTCTTTAATCATCTACCTTGTACAGGTCCTACCTGGCCTGGAATTGGTCCCAATTCCCTAGAAATGTTAAATCTCTTAAGCCATTTCTCTAGCCAGAAGTTGCTTTGAGTTGTAGAAGCTTCTGAAGTATTTTTTATGACCTACAATGTCATTACGAAGTTCAGAATGCATTTTGGAATACTGTACAAGGCCCAAAGTTGATTGGGACAAAATAGGGACGCAAGATGGCACCGGCAAGCAAGAAGTTGATTTGAAGTGTGTCTACTTCAACGCCAGGAGCATCCGGAATAAGGTGGGTGAACTTGCAGCATGGGTTAGTACCTGGGACTTCGATGTTGTAGCCATTTTGGAGACATGGATAGAGCAGGGACAGGAATGGTTGTTGCAGGTTCCGGGATTTAGATGCTTCAGTAAGAACCGAGAAGATGGTAAAACGGGGGGGAGGTGTGGCATTGTTGGTCAAGGACAGTATTACAGTTGCAGAAAGGATGTTTGAGGACTCGTCAACTGAGTTAGTATGGGCTGAGGTTAGAAACAGGAAAGGAGAGGTCACCCTGTTGGGAGTTTTCTATAGGCCTCCGAATACTTCCAGAGATGTAGAGGAAAGGATAGCAAAGATGATTTGCGATAGGAGTGAGAGAGGCAGGGTAGTTGTCATGGGGGCTTCAACTTTCCAAATATTGACTGGGAACACTATAGTTCGAGTACTATAGTTGGGTCAGTTTTTGTCCAGTGTGTGCAGGAGGGCTTCCTGACACAGTACGTAGACAGGTCAACAAGGGGCGAACCACATTAGATTTGTTACTGGGTAATGAGCCCGGCCAGGTGCCAGGTGTTAGATTTGGAAGTAGGTGAGCACTTTGGTGATAGCGATCACAATTCTGTTATGTTTATTTTAGTGATGGAAAGGGATAGGTGTATACCACTGGGCAAGAGTTATAGCTGGGGGAAACGCAATTACGATGAGATTAGGAAAGATTTAGGGAGCATAGGATGAGGAAGGAAACTGCAAGGGATGGGCACATTAGAAATGTGAAGCTTATTCAAGGAAAAGCTCCTGTGTGTCCTCGTTAAGTATGTACCTGTCAGGCAGGGAGAAAGCTGCAGAGCGCGGCAGCCATGGTTTACAAAGGAGGTGGAATCTCTGGTCAAGAGGAAGAAGAAGGCTTATGTTAGGATGAGATGTGAAGGCTCAGTTAGGGCGCTTGAGAGCTATAAGTTAGCCAGGAAAGACCTGAAGAGAGAACTCAGAAGAGCCAGGAGGAGACATGAGAAGTTGTTGGTGGATAGGATCAGGGTAAACCCTAAGGCTTTCTATAGGTATTTAAGGAATAAAAGAATGACAAAAGTAAGATTAGGCCCAATCAAGGATAGTAGTGGTAAGTTGTGTGTGGAGTCAGATGAGATAGGGGAAGCGCTAAATGAATATTTTTCAACAGTATTCACTCTAGAAAACAATAATGTTGTCGAGGAGAATACTGAGATACAGGCTACTAGACTAGGTGGGATTGAGGTTCACACGGAAGTGGTATTAGAAATCCTTCAGAAGGTGAAGATAGATAAGTCCCCTGGGCCAGATGGGATTTATCCTTGGATCCTCTGGGAAGCCAGGGAGGAGATTGCCGAGCCTTTTGCATTGATCTTTAACTCATCTTTGTCAACAGGAATAGTGCCAGATGACTAGAGGATAGCAAATGTGGTTCCCCTGTTCAAGAAGGGGAGTAGAGACAACCCTGGTAATTACAGACCAGTGAGCCTTACCTCAGTTGTTGGTAAAGTGTTGGAAAAGGTTATAAGGGATAGGATTTATAATCATCTAGAAAAGAATAAATTGATTAGGGATAGTCAGCACGGTTTTTGTGAAGGGAAGGTAGTGCCTCACAAACCTTATTGAGTTCTTTCAGAAGGTGACCAAACAGGTAGATGAGAGTAAACCAGTTGATGTGGTATATATGGATTTCAGAAAGGTGTTCGATAAGGTTCCCCACAATAGGCTATTGTACAAAATGCAGAGGAATGGAATTGTGGGAGATATAGCAGTTTGAATCGGAAATTGGCTTGCTGAAAGAAGACAGAGGGTGGGAGTTGATGGGAAATGTTCATCCTGGAGACCAGTTACTAGTGGTGTGCCGCAAATGTCGGTGTTGGGTCCACTGCTGTTTGTCATTTTTATAAATGACCTGGATGAGGGCGTACAAGGATGGGTTAGTAAATTTGCAGACGATACTAAGGTCGGTGGAGTTGTGGATAGTGACGAAGGATGCTGTAGGTTGCAGGGAGACATAGGATAAGCTGCAGAGCTGGGCTGAGAGGTGGCAAATGGAGTTTAATGCAGACAAGTGTGAGGTGATGCACTTTGGTAGGAGTAACCAGAAGGCAAAGTACTGGGATAATGGTAAGAGTCTTAGTCGTGTAGATGAGCAGAGAGATCTCGGTGTCCATGTACACAGATCCTTGAAAGTTGCTACCCAGGTTGACAGGGCTGTTAAGAAGGCATACAGTGCTTTAGCTGTTATTATAGAGGGATCGCGTCCCGGAACCAGGAGGTTATGCTGTAGCTGTACAAAACTCTGGTGCGGCCGCACTTGGAGTATTGCATACAGTTCTGGTCACCGCATTATAAGAAAGATGTGGAAGCTTTGGAAAGGGTGCAGAGGTGATTTACTAGGATGTTGCCTGCTATGGAGGGAAGGTCTTACGAGGAAAGGCTGAGGGACTTGAGGCTGTTTTCAATAGAGAGAAGAAGGTTGAGAGGTGACTTAATTGAAACATATAAAATAATCAGAGGGTTAGATAGGGTGGATAGGGAGAGCCTTTTTCCTAGGATGGTGATGGCGAGCACGAGGGGGCATAGCTTTAAATTGAGGGGTGAAAGATATAGGACAGATGACAGAGGTAGTTTCTTTACTCAGAGAGTAGTAAGGGAATGGATCGCTTTGCCTGCAACGGTAGTAGATTCGCCAACTTTAGGTACATTTAAGTCGTCATTGGATAAGCATATGGACGTACATGGAATAGTGTAGGTTAGATGGGCTTGAGATCGGTATGACAGGTCGGCACAACATCGAGGGCCGAAGGGCCTGTACTGTGCTGTAATGTTCTATGATCTATATAGGCAATAAACCAAAAAGCAGTATTTTGGTAGACTGAGTTGTAAGAGTTGATCTATGTGGCATATGAACACCGTCAGTGCTTTGTAGGGTAAAATGGCTTTTTGTTCTGTTGCATTATGTGTAATTCTGTATAATACTCACAGCCCTTGTAGATATCTGTTGGGATCTGCACTGCCATGTAAGAATAATTAACTTTGACCTTGAAGTTCGGATCATCCACAAACTCCAACTGGAGAGGATTAATTTGCTCTCCATCTGAGATTTCATCATCTCTATCACCACCCTATAAGAAATAAAGAAGACAGGGTGAGAAATGCTAAGGAGCATAGAGATGGGAAGCTCCAGTACAGGCCTCAGCAGTTTGTTCCTGTGCAGCAGAATCATAAATTTGGAGAAAAGGGCGGAAGGGTTTTTTTTCATGGGTTATTACTTCCTCCATGAGGCTCTTCATCCTGAATAGAAGCACTGTAACAAGATTTACAATACCAACATTTAGTGTTATTCCTAACAGTACTGACATGAATAATGAAGTCAAAGCTGAATGGTCAGAACAGTTACAATACTCCAACCCTCATGGGATGAAACAAAACAGCTCAAGTTAAAGAAGTGGAACTAGCACAGGTCAAATATGTTAAATGGCTTCACTGCACACTGTACTTCTATTATTCAGTCAACCTAAATGAACATGAACCTGCCGTTTAAAGCTGTTGTCACTCAGTTTATTTGAATCCTGCTTGTGGTCCTCTCACAGTATTAAAACACAAGTAAAAATAACAAATGACAACTCTGATGAAGGGTCTAGGCCCGAAACGTCAGCTTTTGTGCTCTTGAGATGCTGCTTGGCCTGCTGTGTTCATCCAGCTTCACACTTTGTTATCTTGGATTCTCCAGCATCTGCAGTTCACAATATCTCTGATGACAACTTCTGGTGCTTTGATAAGGATTCTATTATCTCTCCATTTCTTCAAGCTTACCATCCTCATTCAAGGTGTCTCGTCATCAGGCAGCCCAGTGAGACTGCCCTCTTACAGTTCCATTCTGACCTCTCTGAAGGGAATGAATCCATCGACAGTATTGGCTTCCCCTCCCTGCACATTTACTCTCAAGGTCCCCCCAGGATTAATAGCTGGATTCAGCTCTTCTCTTAAGATTGCTATTTGATGACAACATCGGTCAAAAAAGTGTCAGCTTCCACACATGTGCTGTGATACAGCTTGGCCTCTCTGCCACCTCTCTGTATCCCTCTTCTGTTTCAATATCACAAAGGCTAAAATGGTTAGCAACACCCCAATCACAAATTCCACTTCCATGTCATCTCCGCCTTCTTGCTTATTCTCAAACAGCCTACAAAACTCAGATAAGCTTAAACTCCATTTCTACCTCTATACTTACCTCACCAACAAATCTTTTTGTCAACTCTAGACATTAGTTTTGAGACTGTCATCCTTCATAAACTTCCTAATGCCTAAACTTATGCCACATGAATTCTGTTTTACACCAAGTCCTGAACATTCAACACTCTTGCCCTCTCATCTAAACTGGCTTTAAGCATCTCAATATTCAGGTCAAAATTTTAATTTTCAACCAGAAATAACTTAAAGCTTTCTCCCACCCCATCCCTATATTACACCCCCAATGCTCTGTTCCTCTTGTTCCTGATTCTTTGCTGCGTCCATTCCCTTCACCTGATGTCAGCTCATTTAGTCTCCTTGATCATACTCTTTGAAGCTCATTCCTTGACCATTTTCATCACTATCCCCAACCTCCTCCAAACCCATCATGCTTTGAACTGTTCACCTCCTGCCACAGTCTCTGTTTTCAGGGTAACTGTTTGTCAACTACCTAGGAATTTGCCAACTCTTTATGCTAAAGATGTCATATGAATGGAAATTGTTACTATTGTCTCTACAACACAAAGGAAAATCATCACAATTAAAAGAAGCAGTTTGTGATATTCTTAATTCATAACCCCTTATCCAAGGTTGGGAGTTGTCAGCCTGTTCTCAGCTAACATGGCATACTTTGTATCAACACTTATCTCGAGCAAGTCAAAGATTGCATTACTAAACAGGAGCATTTTATTGGCAACTTAGTTTTACTACCAGCGACCTCAGTGGCTGACACACAACACAGTGTAGTGATAATCACAATTCTTTTTCTTGAAGCAGATGGCACTGTTTGATTGCAATTGATGCTATAGGAACTCATCTTGTACTATTTTGTTTCTTTCTTACATTGTGTCTTGTCTTTAAAGTCTAACAATACTTCCTTAATAGTAGTTCTGGTTTTGAATTCTTACTTTAACTCTGCCCAAATATCCACCAACTGAGAACACTGATGCAGTTTCAATTTTCAAGGTTTTAAGAAGAAAGAGAACTTGGATTTTATAGCATCAGTCATAATCTCAGTTAGTTCCAAAGTATTTCACAGACAATGAAGCACTGTTCAAAGTGTATAATGACTGTTATATTCTAAAAATCTGATAAAAGTTTTTAAGTATTATGTTCTCAGAAATAACTTCGGCGAGCAGTCACTTTTGCTGAATAGATCCAAGTAGTGTGTCAGGGCTCTGAAAATCTCAATCTATCCAACTCCAAGGAAATTATCTAGGAAGTTAACAATTCTGATGTACAACTAGCCTGTATGCACTTAAATTAGAGAATTTAGAGGGTTCTGTTGCAGTTAAGTAAGTATTTTCCCCAGGAAAAGAATTGGGCAATTCCAAACCTAATCTAACTCCTGGGTAACTATTAGACAGAATGTCTAACTGCATCTGCCTCATACCCCTTATGCTCCTTGGACCCTGACCCAAAAACTACCCTTCCCCATGAGATGTGACAATACTTTCTTCCCCTCTGCTGGACTTTACACCAGCCACTCTCCCCACAAAACCTAAAACCACAACTCCCTTCCCTGTCACCAGATCCATTAAGCCCCTCTCCACCCTGGAACCCTCTTTCAGGTGAGCCTGAGAACATCCCCCTCTTCACTGCCATTGGATCTGACACCCTCCCATCCCCTGGGACTGACACCCCTTTCCATATCTTGGGTCCACTGGAACTGATTGAATCCGAGACCCTTCCTTTACTTCTGCTGCATTTGACACAACCTTCTCTCACTGGGACACTCACTCCCACAGAAACAGAGACGATCCCATTCTCTGCCTCCCTTGACACTTTTCTCCTTTCCTGCCAGGACCTGAGACTGCTTTCTTCTTTGCCACTGGATGTGACACCACTCTATCTCCCCAGGCACCCCTCTCCCCACAGAAGCTGAAAACCACCCCTGTTCCCTGCTGCTGGGTCTGAAACTCTCCCTCTCTCCCTGAGACCGTCTTCTCCAACAAAACCCAATATTTCCATTTTCTGCATTGCTGGATCTGACACACTCCTTTCACCCTGGGACCCCCATCCACTCTGGGATTTGAGACCACTCCTCTGTCTCAGGACCTGACGCCCACCCTTACCCAAGGATCGTCTCCAGCTTGCGGACACAAACATCCACCTCTTCACTTGGACAGATCCAAAACCCCTGTCCTTACTGACCTTCCCTAAACACTCTGTAATTTACCTGGTACCTATAAACACCTGACACTCTTTCACTCTACGCACCTCACACCCTACTTACCTTACACACACTTACCCTTTCACAGGGGCTATCAAAATATCTGGTGATATACTGGGCATTTAAATCAAAGAATACCGTAACCACCGCCATGAAAGTGAGCATATGCTTTGCCATCCCCGAAAATCCTACATACGATGACACAGCTGGATTTCAGGTAAATTCACATTTCTGAAGGAATCCATGATCAGAATCTCCTACCAGAAATTCACAGTTCTGTCTTAATGGGAAGAAGTAGAAGCAGAGTGGCGACCCATCTGTAATTGCTGCTCCTAAGAAAATCCGGCCAAGAGGATTGACCAGGTGAACTGAAATAACAATCTCATTCAAGGAATAAGTGTTTACTAAGGCTCTAGGGGTCATTCAGCCTCTTCTGTGAAAGAGATGTGGAAATGTTTTACAGCTGTTTGAGAGAGTCGATGAGATTTTTGACCAATGTCCCTTATAAAAGATGATACCTCCAATTACGCAGCACTCAACTCAGTAATCTCGGTACGGTACTGCCAGCCTACATTCTGTACTTAGGCCTCTGAAATGGGATTTAAATTGACAATCTTCTGACTCAGAGGCAAAAGGGTAGCCACATAGATTAGGGTGACACCTTTATTTATTGTTGATGGGCATGCTCAATTCCCAGGGGCCAGGCTTGATTCCTGCATCTGTTTGTCTTCAGTTTAATTTGTTGCTCCTATTAATCTTTGAGCTGGCCTTGCAAGTCATTGTTTCCCTTCCAAATTAGAGTGAGCTGATATTTGCCCTTTAGGCTGCCATGCTCATTTAAAGACATATGGCTCCATTCAGTGTGCCTGATTTATTTAATACTTCTCGTGGCAATGCCTCTTGTGTTATGGAGAATATTATTGTACTTCAATTGCTCCACTTCTTACACTGGGTTGCTCCCTGCCGTACACATAAACCTCACTATCTTCCTGCATTACTATCCATGGTTCTAAAACTTGAACCATCTTTCTGTGCACTGTTCCAGAGAAACTGACAGCTGCAGTACTACTTTATTAGACTATAATTTTAACTTCTGTCGCATTGTCTTGTCATTATCCTTCAATTCTCGGTTAAAGTCAAATAAGCAATCAGAATGAATCTCTCCTCACATTTAGTGTCACCTTTGTAGTCACTTTGATCAATCTTAGTTTTTTTTATGCTTCTTTCATTCAAGTGTGACACTTACATTTCATAGAAGATCGTGTCTCTTATTAAGAATTCATGCAAGTATCCAGAATTGCTAATGAAAGTTATAATTTTCAGCGTAGTTATTCAGATTCTTCTTTCGATGATCTCACACACCTGGTTACAAGTTAAAAATATGAATTGTTGAACTGTTGCTTCTGCTTGAGATGCAGTATTCATCAGATGCTCACATTTGTTTCCCAGTGGCATATTCTCTTCATTGAAAACAATATATTGTCTACCTAGAAGGACCTATTCCTATCTATTTCATAGGAACTGGGTGTTACTGTCTGGGCCTGCATTTATTGCTCATTCCTAATTGGCCTTGAAAAGGTAATGAAGTGCCTTCTTGAAATGCTGCTATCAATGTGGTGTAGCTACACCCACAGTGTTGCAAAGGCAGAGTTCCAGAATTATGACCAGCAACAGTGAAGGAGAGGAAACTCCAACTGGTGGCTAAAGCAGAAAACACCTTTCCAGTTTATCCTCTCTACCAGTCAAAGTCTTCCTCCCCCAAAAAGTACACCCTTACATTACAGGTTATTTTCCCTGGAGCATCAGAGGTCAAGGGGTGACCATATAGAGTTTTATAAAATCATGAGGGGCATAGATAAGATGAATGAATATGGTTTTTTTTCCCCCCAGAGTAGAGGAATCCAAAACTAGATGGCACTGGTTTAAGGTGAGAGGAGAATGATACAAAAAAGGGTGGTGCGTGTATGGAATGAGCTGCCAGAGGAAGTGTTGGGGGCTGGGACATTTACAACATTTTTAAGGCACCTGGATGAGTATATGAAATGAAAGGGTTGAGAGAGATATGGGCTAAATGTTGGCAAACAGGCCTAGATGAACTTAGAACATCTAGTCAGTATGGATGAGTTGGACCAAAGAGTCTGTTTCCATGCTGTACAGCTCTACGACTCTAACGTGGCTAAAGATAGTGTAAAGATCATTTTTTAAATTTTTCTGTATTTTTAACTATGGAGTGAAATGGGAAAATATTTTTTTTTAAACGAAAAGACTACTGAAAGGATTACTGCATGTTTTGAAAGCAAGTAACAGGCACAGAATGTAGACGCTGTTTGCGTAGCCATTGGTTCTAGCAGTAGTAGGTGAAGGTACAGATGAACTGCAGCCAAGGGCTGTACTCAAATGGAAACTCAACCAGTATTAAGTAGCTGACCAGTCTATGGAACAGTGACCACTTATTGATGACAAAGACCTTCTGCCTACCATCAACTATGTCATTGGTTCTCAGGTAGCTGACCAGCTTAGGGACTGTTAACAGGATAGTGAAAAGTATTCAAGCATCCACTAGCTCACGAGCTCTCTCTATCCTCTGTCATAAAGGGAAACTAAACCTGAAGAACACCAGTTTATTGTTCTTCTTCAGCAGTTGCTGTAAGCTGTACCTTTTAAGTAACAGGTCAGAGACCTTCTGTAAAATTGTGAACCAGCCCCATGTGCCTCCTACAAAACAATGAAAACATCCCGACAAGAAGCATCAAGAAACAGTGTTGCAAAGGGCACAAGAACCATCTCAGCAGATTCTCTGAACACAGACCACAGCACTACTGATATAACAAGGTGTATAGCTGGATGAACACAGCAGGCCAAGCAGCATATTAGGAGCAGGAAAGCTGAAGTTTCCGGTCAAGACCCTTAACACCCATGATTGCCCATCCCTTGTCTGTGTTGTCAGTGGGAATTTTTAAAGGGATTAGCGATGTTACTAGCAGTTATTTGCTAACAGTCATATTGTTTACCAGTAAACACAGGCTATTTTAATAAAGTTATTCTTGTTAAGTACAGAAACCTAGCCCATGCGTTATGTCAACCTAGGTCTGAAAGGCAGGTAAATTGGACATTTCTGCATATTTGTTAAAATCTTTACCTTTTCTAAGACTCCAAGATTTCCAGCATAGTCCTCCAGTAAGGCATAACAAATTTTAGATTAGAAGAGAAGATTCTAATGTTGCAAAGAATTAGACTCAGAATTTTTACAGAGGAGAATGACGCTATTCAGCCCATCATCTTTGCACCTGCTCTCCAAATAAGCATCATGAGTTAGTGCCATTCTCCTGCTGTTGATATATTATCCTGCACACGGTTTCTATTTAAACAGACATTTAATGCGCTCTTGAATGCCTTGACTGAACTTGCCTCCAACACACCTGTAAAGGTTGTGGTCCATTTGCTAATATTTCATAGGTCCTTGGAAAATATCAGCTTTCAACTTTCTTCTACAGAAGTCAGCATCAAGAAAATGCCAGTCTCATAACATCACAAAGGCTGATCTTGAGCCAACTTCAAATACAAATCAGCATGTCACCCATTGTGCTTTGAAGTTTACCAACACCTTATGTTGCAATGCTCAGGTCACTTGGCATACAAAGACATATCCATTTCATTCAACTGCACAAGATGCATTTCATTGTTTGTAGCTTGGTTGATGAATGCTCATATAATTTGTGCTTCCTTGGAGGTTCAATGTACTCAAAGCTTGCATTGTGTTTTAATGCAGACAGGAAGGCAGGCTGTTTGTCACTGTCCAGAGCACTGAACAGTCAAGAAGGAGGACACATTGCTATAAAGCACTGTGCTGCATCAAGGTTACATCTGCAGCATGTGTCATCAGCTTAGGCAGCAAACACATTCCATGTGCCTCTCACCATTCAGACTTGGAAATATATTACTGTTCTTTCAATGCTACTAGGGTCAAAATTCTGGATCTCACTCTCACCTGTCAATCTACCTACAGCACACAGACTGCAGCAGTTCAAGAAGACAGCTCACCACCACCTTCTCAAGGGCAGCTAGAGATAGGCAATGAATTCTAGTCAAGCCAGCAATACTCACAACCCATGAATTAAAAATAAAGAACAGTGTCACAACACATGAAAGGTGGGTGGGGGTGCTGAGAAATCTAGGCTATCAGGTATATTTTGTAACTCACTCACAGGAGCGTGTTCTGGATAACATTCCATCTTTGGCCAAATCTCAAGTGGGAAGAAACATGGCTTTTAACACATTCATAGTGGTCGGGGTAAGTTATTTTATTTTTGTCTGTGGGGTGAGTTGGGGCATACTTGCACTGTAAACCCTGTTAAGAGAAATTGCATTCATTAAATATCCATATTATTCAGTGATGCACTTCGCATATAGCTGTATTGACCAAAGTATTGATAAATTTTGGTCTCAAGAAGTCCTCACCATTCCACTGTCTATAACAACTGAACGTTTGTCATCTCTGCAAAGCTGATGTGACCACAGGCAAACTTAAAGGTGTTATATACATTCTCTAATTCAGAAATGCATTACACATGTTTCATTGCTGTTCAATCCCTCAGAGCTGCTATACTTGCACACTGAGCTGTAAGAATGTAAGGGCACAGTCTGTTATATTTAATAATGTATTTCTTGAGTGCATTGTGGGACAAGTGAGGTTGTGGACCTGCGAGACTAATGTTTTTCGGTGACGTGGGTTGTACTGCATCCATTTGAATATGTTAATAGTTCTTATAATCACTGAAATACGGAAGTGTCACAGTGCAAAACGAGCTCATTCAGCCAATGAATTTCCAATTTCCTTTCTCTCAAAACCCTTGTACATCACTTTATCAGAACAATCATCTGATGCTCTCCGGAATATTTCAATTGAATCTGTCTCTTCACCATTTCCAGGTAGTACATTCCAGGTTCAAACTACTCGCTATGTGGAAAAGACTTTTCTCAAAATCATATGTGCTACTTTGCAAATTATTTTACATTGTTCCCCCTGGTTCTCTGTATTTTGTTAAGTGGCAACACTTTTCTCCTATCCACTTTATCAAGCCCACTCCTGGTTTTGAAAACGTTTATCAGATCTGCTCTCAGCCAACATTTCTTCAAGGATTTGGCCCTCCTGCTGGGAGGCCTCCATGTCATAGTGCATCACAACCTAAATAGACTCATTTGTGTTTGCCATGACTGCTCAGGAACTATGAGAAGATGCAATGGTTCTGAAATTGCCTAATAGCACCAGCATACCAAGCAGAATGAATCCCGTGAGGCTGGTGCTATCATTGCTGTTGCAGTTTGAAGTAACTGCAGAGAGGCCAGTATCCCATCACCCTTTATTTACTTGTGCGCCAGCCAGCTCGGAGTGAGTCACCGGAACTGAAGAGATTCTCCTCTCCTGGCTATACTCATCACCTAGGGTCTTCCTGATTGAGCCAGGTTAAGAATCCCAATCAATGGCCTTGTAGGCAACAAGGTCAACCTGGTTCCAATCAGTACCTGCCAAGTCCAGGGATTTAGGCCTGGTCTTTGGCTTGTAGCTTTTCCTACGACATTTTCGCCCCAAGTTTGGTTCCTCTGGTTCAAACTCTGACACAGGCGATGTGTGCCAGATGGAAGCCCACCTTCTGTGTTAAGAGCGTCTCGGTAGAGTTTCCTCCTCTTCTTCGGCTGGTAATAGTATCAAGGCTGCATCCACCTTGGATTCTGAGATTTGTTTAACACACTCCTTTGATCGCTCTCACTTTATTTTCCCACACATGTAATCCGGTTTTGTCGCTTCCGTGGCCTGAGTAGGAGGCTTGGGTGCCTAGAACACACACTTTCCCATGGTTGGCTAGAAAAGGGTGCAGGGTGATGATACCTCAAATAGCAGTCTTGCATAGTGATATAAACCCTTATAGGTATTAATTGTAGCTTATGTTTGGGACTCTCCATTCAGCTGCAATTGCAGGTAGGCATGGCTCACATCCAGCTTCATAAAAGATATCCCCTCACCAGCTTTGTGTACAAGTGTTCCATGCGAGGGATTAGATATATATCCAGCTCTGAGAAGCGGTTTAATGTTTCCTTAAAAGCCCCACAGGCAAACTAAGCCGTCAGATTTCACATTCAGTATGACCAGTGCTGCCCATTCTGCAAACTGCACTGGAGTGACAATTCCTTTGCTATCCAGCCTCCTGATTTCTGCCTCTACCTTTTCCCGCAATGCAAATGGCACTGGGTGGACCTTGCAAAATCTCAGAATCAGGTCAACAGGTAAAATGGCTGTGGCCCCTTTGATGTGTCCAAGTCCTTTCTGAATTACTCCTAGGTATTTCACTAGGATTTCACTGAGCCAGCCATTTTCTAATCAAAAATGTTGAGCAACCCAGGTGAATCTTTCTCAACCAATTCCTCCCCAAAAGGCTTGGGCCTGAGCCTTTTACTATCATCAGTGGTAACCACACCGACTGCTTCTCGTAGGACACTGGGACCAAAGTCATGCCCTTAATCTGCAATAGCTCCCCAGTGTCTGTTTTCAGTCTGGCTGAGGTCTTATGCAAACGTAAGGATTGGAGTCCCAAGCAAATCTTGTTAAAGACCAATTTGACAACCACAGATGCAGCTGCACCAGTATCGGCCTCCATAGGAACTGGGTGACCATTTAACTAAACATTCATTTTAATCAGTTCCAGTTTAGATATCACCAAGCAATTCAGTTGTTCCAAATAACATGCAAGGGGACTTCCCAGGGTGTGCATTTTGCTGGGTACCAGCCCACGAGTTTCCTTACTCGAGTTAGGCCTTGTGCAACTCCTTTGCTGTCGAGTCCACACACTGGCAGCAACTACAATGGCTTGCTGGCTCAGATCCTGAGGAACTTTTTAGCTACTTGGCCAAGGCTCAGCTTTGTTGTGGGTTCTGCTGTGGACTGGTCTAGGGTTCCTCTGCTCAGGATATGCCCTGCGTGAGGCTCTGTGAGTGCCTACATTCAAGTGGTGGCCCCCAAGCTCAGTCAGAGTGGCGAGAGATTTCACTTCCATTGGGATGACCTGTAATTCCCCAGCTCAACTTGCCGCATTTCCCAATGACAAAGCAGGTTGTAGTGCCTGTTTGAAGTTCAGTTGGGCTTCAGCTACTGGGCGCTTTTGCATGGTTATGACATTAATCCCACATATCAAATGGTCTCTCAGCATCTTATTCAGGGTTAACCCAAATGCCTCTGCCAGTCATTGCAACCTATTCAAAAATCCTGAAACGGAATCCCCGGCTCTCTAACAGCCGAATAAAACCAGTGTCTCAGAATTAGAGGAGATTTGGGGGTCATAATATTCTTTAACCAACTCTGTCAACTCTTGGAAGCTTTTAGCGTCTCTTGCCTCTGGGAAAGTTAAGCCCCTTATAACCAAGCATGCAGCGGGTCTGCAAGCAGTCAGAAGGATCACTCGTTGTTTTTCATCTGCCCTAATGTCATTTGCCTGGCAAAAGTATTACATTCTTTCCATATACTCAGTCCAGTCTTCGACGGCAGCATTAAATGAGTCAAGTCGCCTAAATAAAGGCATGATGCCAGAAATGCTTCCCAAGCTCCATGATGACTGTAGCAAGTGAACGTTCTTCAAGAACGTCCTGTTTTCTCGTCTCCATTAAAATAATCGCACCGAGGCTGGTATCCTGTCGCCAAGTCACCCTTTATTTACTTGTGCACGTTACACTGGCTGTGGCCAGCCAGTTTGGAGACAGTCCCTGAACCGAAGAGATCTAATCTCCTGGTTATATCTTTTTCTTTTTTGCAGGTGTGAGGCACAGCTAATACACTCATCAGCAGTGGAAAAAAAACTTTAGTAACATGCCACCACTACGAAAACACCCATGTGACCAAAGAATCAGTATCAAGCAGAGCCTCTAGGGGCAAAGCCTATGTGAAAGAACAAGTGAGGGGGTGGGCTAGGAATCAAATCAAAATACACTTTGTTGGGGAAATATAGCACTCCACACCCCACAGTGCCCGCCTTTCCCGAAAGGCACTGACAGTGCTGGTGCACACTGCATGCTTCTTCTCAGGGATATCCGGGCGCTTACGTAGCCATGGAGGAGGGGCAGGCAAAAAGCCATAATGACCTCCTCCATGGCCCGCTGCCTGGGCCTATTAATGGCCAGTTTAGCCAGGCCGAGGAACAGACCCACCAGGAGATCCTCCGACCTGCCCATGCTCCCTCTGTACTAGGTGCCCGAAGATCACGAGTGTGTGTAGCCAGAAACACAAAAGGAGGTCTTTTTAAGATAACTGAAAAGGGTCTGTAAGCGTCATCACCCAATATATACATGGTCCATGCACTCTGCATTGCCGCAAAACAGACAGTTGGGCTGGAAGCCACCACAGTCTGTGGTTACATGGAACCACTGTGTGCAACACCCTCCAGCCCAGATCCCTGAGGGAAAGAGGGAGGACTCCCATGTAGAGCGATCTTGACTGGAAATTCCCGCTGCCCAGTGGTAAACGGTGCGCCAGTGCGTGTCTGGGCTTTGGATGAAGGAGAAGAGGTGGAAGATGTGCAACAGCAATCTGTACAGGGCCTGCTGTTTCACATCTTTAGTAACACAAACTTAAAATTCCACAGGCGGCACAGGCTGTGGGGCACAGCCTCCTGGGTGAAATACGGGAACCTGGGGACAATGTGAAATTCTGTCCAAGCAGAGGCACACGTAGACGGGATTCCACTGCACACCTGAGCATTCTCCAACTGGTGCAGAATGCTGGGTCCAAGCACTGCTGTTTTAAGGCATTGACAGTGGCCATGAACTGGACGTCCACCACGGCCTTGTGAACCAATCCCTGCAGCAGCATCTGGCCCAGGCCAGCACGTCCCGACACTGGTCACCACTGCAGTCACGGCACCCCCCTCCAACAGCTGATCCAACCTGGAACTTTGGAGTTGCGGATTCCTGAGCAGTGGCTCTCTGACGATGGTCATCACTCCTGCCAGAGGGTAGGCACGATGCGAGTCGACCATGTCCCAGACAGTGATCAGGTCGTGGTAAAAGACAGGCAACATCCTGAAGGCGACCTCCAAACCATCACTGTTGATAAACAGGAGATGCGTGTCGTAGTCGAGGGTGTGTATCTGTCAGAAATAAAATACGTCACCAGGGTGCACCAACTAGGAGGAGGCTCAACGTAAAAGGTATTGTTGCAAGGCCTGCAGGTGGAAAGTCACCACCTGAGTGCAGACACACACCAGTGACTGACCGCCCTCTTCAATAGGGAGATTCAGAATGTGTGCTGCAACCCCGTGTGTCTTTTTGTCTCAGAAGTAGACCAACATTCTCAGGATGTCAGCAACAAAACCAGGAGGAGCGACCTAAAGAGGCCAGCCGGTACCACAACATGGAGGCCACCAGTTGGTTTATGACCGGCACCCGACTCCTGTAAGACAGCACTCAGAGCAGACTGTCCAGCGGCCTAGGCGAGCAGCGACTTTGGACTCCAGCTCCTGCCAATTCACCCCCGGCCAGGATTCCTCAGCCGGGCTAAGGTAGACTCCCAAAAAGAGGCGGTGGGTGGTGCTCCAGCTGAACCCCTATCGCTCCTGCGGCAGAGTCCACTTGCTGTGGACTGGCCAGCAGTCCGGAACATTTAGCCTAGATGATCCTAACGGAAGACGCCGCCAAGTACGCCACCTGGCACCTGCACATCGTCCCCAGGTCAGCCGGGTTTGTGAAGCTGAGGAGCACGTCATCAGTGTAAGCCGAGAGGCTACGCCCATGCCCAGCTGCACTGCACCAGTCCTAACAACCTCCTCCGCAAGAGGGACATAGAATACAGGGGCAGCCCTGATGTACTCATCTCCGAAAAAGAAGGAGCGCTGTCAGGGACCCATTAACTTTAACCAGACACTACGCAGCAGTGTACAAAAGATACCAGCAACAAAATCTCCTGGTTATATTGGCCAGCCAGGGCTTTCCTGATTGACTGGGGTTGTTAACCTGGGCCAATGACCTTGAAGTCAATGACAGCAACCTAGTTCCAACCTCTATACATCGCTATACAGACAATTCAGGAGGCAAGAATTACAAAGGGTTTAACATGCCAAGGAACAAGAACCACAGCCAGCATAGCCTTTGGGAGGGAGAATGCTGTGGCTGACGAGGAGAGCCAGCATTAACTGTCCTCACTTTCATTTCTTTCAGCTGTCTGAAGCTCAGTTCAGACTGAGGATGCCCTGGGATACCAAAATGGAAGTTTCTCATTTTAAGCAGAAGCTGTGCTCTTAAGGCAGATGTGAAGGTTACAGAACAGCTTAATTTGACGCTACAGGATAATTTCAAGGAGCCAACACGAACTTTGTGGCATCTCCCAGTCCTCAATGGTGAGGCAGTGGCTTTGTGTCAATGTATGGAAACCTAGAAACCCAGTGCTAATGTTCTGGAGACCTGCGTTCAAATCGCACTTTGACAGAAAGTGAAATCTGAATTTAAAAATACGCAATCAAAACGTAGACTAATGATTATCATAAAAACAATACTGATAGTTGTAAAAATGCATTTTGTTCATTAACGTTTTCAGGGAATTAAATCTGATGCCCTTACCTGGACTTCCCTACTTATGATTCCAGACCGACAACAACGTGCTTGATTTTTCACTGGCCCCTGAGCTATTAATAAACAAATGCTGACCGAGCCAGCCGCACCATATCCCAAGAACTAAAAAAAACTAGAAACGTGACAAGTGCAATATATTCTAGATCATAGATAATATGCAACATCCTCCTCACTAACACACTGTTCTGCCAAAGGAACAAATAGAACATGGCAGTACACATGCTCCGAACACTGGCACCTCCTTGACTACGTCAATAATCAGAGATGGGAAAGACATTAAAATTACATGTGCTATGACAGGAGCCAACCACTGCTGGACAGACCATCGCCTGATCCAAGCCAGGATAACATAAACATTGTCTCTGCTGCAGCGAGGCTTCAGAAGGATTGCCGCAAAAGTTCAACAGCTAGGCGTTTAAAGACACCCAAAAAGTCGCCTCATAACGAACTCCTCTCCACAAACCTAGCAACCCTCTGCGACACTGAGTCGCAGGATCCCCACAGCCTCTGGTCCACTTTTAAGACTACAATTATTATTTTCTGCAAAAACTCAATCAGCCACTCAACCAGGAAACACCTGGAATGGTTTGAGGAGAATGATCAGGAGATCCAAGAACAGTTAAGCCAAAAGCAGATGCGACTGTCTCCTCCTTATGGCTGAGGAATTCCTCCTGGATTCACAGTGTGACATTTGGCCACAGAGAGGCACAATGGACATGATTCTCACTGCATGAAAGGTCCAGGAGAAATGCAGAGTAAAGAACCTACTCCTATACGTGTCCTTCTTCGACCTTACAAAGGTTTTTAATATTGTCAAATGGGAAGCATTATGGAGCATCCTTCTCCACTTTGGTTGTACCCCGCAATTTGTCACAATCCTTCACCTGCTCCACAATAACGTGGAAGTTGCTGTAATGACAAATGGCTCCAACCAATTCCCTTTTGGCATCGCCCCAACACAGTTGACGATCTACCTCATTGCAATGCTTCACCTCAATGCTAAGCTCCCCACTGGAGTGGAGCTAACTTGGGGGTGGCACAGTGGTCTCAGTAGTTAGCACTGCTACCTCATAGTGCCAGGGACCTGGGTTCAATTCCACCCTCAGGTGACTGTCTGTGTGGAGTTTGCACATTCTCCCCGTGTCTGCAGGGGTTTCCTCCGCGTGGTCCGGTTTCCACCCACAGTCCAAAGATGTGCAGGTTAGGTGGATTGGCCACGCTAAATTGCCCATAGTGTCCAGAGATATTTAGGTTAGGTGAGTTAGACATGGGAAATGCAGGGTTAGAGGAGTGGATCTGGTTGGATGCTCTTCGGAGAGGTGGTGTGGACTTGTTGGGCCACATAGGCTGTTTCCACACTGTAGGGATTCCATGAACCTGTGGGAAATTATTCAACGTCTGCTACCTTCAAGCCAAAACCAAAGTAGCCCAACCAGTGTCATCGAGCTGTAATATACTGATGATGCTTGTGTTTGCACAAACTCAGAGAATGTACTCCAGACCATCATCAGCATCTTTATGGAGGGGTGTGACAGCATGGGTCTAATCCTGAACATCCGCAAAATGAGGATCCTCTGCCAAGCTGGCCTGGCATTGTGAAGCAAACCCTCGATCATCAAGGTCCACATGGAGGCGTTAAAGGGTGCTGATCAATTCCAATTCCTTGGTCATGTCCTGTTGGCCAAGCAGACTATTGATGAAGAGATCCAGCATTGCTTGTACCTGTGCTGTATAAGCCTGAGGAAAAGAGTGTTCAAGAACTACAGCAACATCAGATCCAACAACAAGATCATGGTTTACAGAGCTGTGGTGGTTCCTGCTGTCCTATTAGGTTCTGAGAAGTGGACTGTCGACAGCAAACACCTCAAGGCACTGGAGCAGTACCACCTATTGTGCCTGTGCAAGGTCCTGTGAATTTGCTGGGAAGGAAGACTCCGAAGGGCAAAATGTTAACGACAATATTTGACAGCTGCATGGGAAAATAGCCTGGGAAAGTTTATGATGATATTCAACAAGCTGCATGACCTTGAATGAGTCCTGTGAGCATTCCTTTACAGGCCCAGGATGGTACCTGCAGCCCGTTTTTTTTTCTGGAGCAGTGCTTTCTGCACCGGCCAGCAACTGTGTCTACTGTATCTGCTGTTTTCTGTGCCTTGTTGTTCGTTACGTTGTATAAGACAGAGTTTCATTCCAAGTCATCGGACTTTGCCTCGGATCTGTAACAGGAACAAGCTCAGCCTCCAGACCAGCCATTGATGGAGGAGTCCCCGATGGGCAGAAAGGTGAGACTTATTGTTTATTTCTCTTTTATCATTTTTTAAATTTACTTCATAAATGGTCCTTTATTTTTCATATTTTATTATTACTTAACAAACATTCAAATTTAAGCTAATTGCTGTGTTCAAGCCTTCTCTTAACTACATTTAACCGAATCCTCAAAAAAATCCACTTGCTCGTACTCTGTGATCCAAGACACATCAACATTCTCAACCAAGCCAACATCCCCAGCATCAAGGCACTGATCACCCCTGATTGGCTACAATAGGCTAGAAATAGCCACGTGACCAACACGAGACTCCCCAACTAGGTGCTCTACTCCTACCTTTAAAATGACAGGAGAGCCACTGGTTGGCAGAAGTGTTTTAGTGATACCCTAAAGGTGTCATTGGTGAAGTGTATCATTCCCACAGATACCTGGGAATCGTTGGCCCAAGGCCAAAGTGGAGGAGGAGCATCCAGGAATGCGTCCAAAACCTTGAGGTTTGCCATCGGGAAAAAGCAGATGCCAGGGCAGGATGGTGAAAGGAGTGCGTTGCCACACCAACACTCCACCACTTCCCATGACCACCTTCTGCCCAGGTGGAAGAGATCCTGCAGTTGCTGCATCAGTCTGTACAACTACCTACAGATTCACCCTGAGAGTGGAAGAGAGTCATTGTTATCTCTGAGGGAGATATGATGAAGTAATTATTCGAGATCATAGCTCTTCATTTTCTTTCCCCCAGTGCAATTTTAGTGGCTCCCCTAGGCGCAGGACACAACAGAATTAACCAGCACAAAACAGGCACTTTGGCCTATCGAGTCTGTGCTAAGACTGCACCCATATCTATAATACCTACATATTATAATGCTGCTGAATTTAGTAACAAGGGTTCCACTCAATCAATGTGCAGCTTGACAAGCTCTTGTACAGCATGGATTTTGCAGCTGCTCCTGGGATTGCAGGCTTAGCTAAAGATTTATTATAGTTTATTTTACAGTTATTACAGTCATTATATTTTACAAAATAAGATTTACATTCATTTTGTTCCATTAGCGTTCAAAAAGAACGAAAAAACAAATAAATAAAAATCGGGACTTTTTAAAAAACAGACTTCTTTTAAACCAGCTTTTCAGGGTCTACAGTGAACAGCTGAGGTTTCTTTTTAACTCTAAATTCAGAAGTTAAAAATATCTCTATGTGTTTTAGAGGGTATTTTTCACTTTGCAATGGTTTTCTCAGTGCTTTTTAACATTGCAAATGTATTTTTTTGGAAAAACCAAACAATCTTCTAAATAAACAGTTGCATTTTCGTTTTGATGAATCCTACATGTGGTCAGCTTCGGAGATTTTTTTCTTGAAGGAATTTATTGAAGAGGTGTCACTTTTTATTCCATTAATCACCTAAGTGTTACAAAGGAGGGGAGGTTAAATGAAAGCAAATCCCTGCTATTCACTTTATAAGTAACAAGTAACAGTTTATTTATTTAACCCTAACAGAGAACAAATTAACAGAACTACAAACAAACTGAACAATTCCCTCCAACTCGCAACTATTCCTTAACTGAATAAAATTCTATTAGTATGCTGTTCCAATAAACACAATTCCCACTTATATAACCCAAGTAGGAAGAGAAAAAATAAATTAAAGTATTGTCTCTCAAAGTAAACATCGAATGTGCCTTCTGGAATGCTCTGTCTTCTCCCCAGTCCTAAACACCTTTCTTCTGCTGATTTTGCTGTCAAGGATGTTTTCTCTATGAAGACGTTTAGCAAGAAGTGCCATGGTACCTTTCATGGATGAGATGGTGCTTTCTTACAGAGCTCAGCGATTTCTTGTGAGTGTGGGTGCTTGTTTCTCAGATGGCGATTCACTCTCATACCGATTTTCAAATAAACCTCTCCTTATATACCTTGGATAACATATCAATTTTCTTATTATAGCTTTGTGTCAAAACCATCAGATTTAAATTCAACTGGCTTTCAATCACTAGGTGCTTGGTTTAAATTAATTGGCTGATTCCAGCTCATTGCCAAAATATCAAAACATGCCTAAGGTTCCCAATCAGATAGCCAATTGATACATGTTTCCCTTTAGAACTGGCTGTACATCTTCAGCTACATACATTTTTTTTCTGCACTACATTGCTTATAAAAAACATGCAGAGTTCTCCCTTATCATTTTTTACAAATAAATTCTTGCTTCCTGCCTTCCAATTCACGATTACTCTACATAACTTTGTAACGTGATTTTATTTAAGTTTTATATGTTTGATATATTTAATTTTTCTTTTCCATTTTAACATTATTTTGTGTAGGTAATGAAAGGTAGTTAAGTTTATATATAGATGTTATTGAAACATTTTGACAGGTTTAATGTTATTTAGGGCATATACGAGGTATAGAGTGAGATGGGTAGTAGGTTTAGAAAAGTTATTATACAGCAGGGTCAGTCAGATAGGTGGGTAACTGTCAAGAAGGGTAAGAAGGTAGTTCAAAAGTCTCTGGTGGCTAATCCTCTTATCAAATAGATACTCAGTTTTTGGAACTGTTAAAGGGATAGTCTCTCCAAGGAAAATGGAAGGGCCAGTTAGTTATTGGACACTTAAATTGATTTTTATGTAGGCAGTGTTTGACAAGTTTTAATAGAGTTATTGTTAAAGGGGACTCACGTGTAAGGGCATAGACAGGAGATTTTGTAGCAGTCAGCGTAAATTTAGGATGGTTTCTTGCTTTCCTGGTGCTAGGATTAAGGATGTCTCCAAACATTTCAAGCAGGTTGAGAAGCCAGAAGTTATTGTACACATTGGTCGGAATGACATTTTTAGGGAAAAGATCAAAGCAGTACAGAGTGAATTTAAGAGGTTGCGTAGAAGATTAAAAAATAGAAACTTGAGTTATAGAGTAATACAGCATGGAAAAAGACCCTTTGGTCCAACTCGTCCATGTAACCAGATATCCTAAATTAATCTAGTTCCATTTGCCAGCATTTGGCCTATATCCCTCCAAACCCTTCCTATTCATGTGCCCATCAGATGTCTTTTAAATATTGTAATTGTACGAGCCTCCAACACCTTCTGCATTAAAAAGATGCACTTTAGGTCCCTTTTAAACCTTTCCCCTCTCACCGTAAATCTATACCATCTAGTTTTGCACTCCCCTATCCTGGGAAAAATACCCTGGGGGCTATTAACCCTATCCATGCCCCTCATGACTTTATAAGCATCTATAACGCCACCTCTCAGGCTCTGCCTCTCCAGGGAAAATAGCTCCAGCCTATTCAGCCTCTCCCTATAGCTTAAACCGTCCAACCCTAGCAAATTCCCTGTAAATCTGTTCTGCACCCTTTCAAGTTTCAAAACTTCTTTCCTATGGCAGGAAGGCCAGAAATGAATGCAGTATTCCAAAAGTGGCCGAACCATTGTTGTGTAATATGATATCCCAACTCGTATACTCAATGCACTGATCAATAAAGGCAACTGTATCAAATGCTTTGTTCATTGCCTTGTCCATCTGTTCCTCCGCTTCAAGAAACTATGAATATTTGACAGTAGTAATTCCTAGTTTACTCCTAATGCAAAATTCAACCGAAGAAAAGAACAAAAGGTTATGGGAGATAAACCAATGGCTGAAGGGTTGATGTATTGTTCAGGGATTCAGGTTTTTAGACAATTGGAATGTCTTTTGGGATACAAAGACCTGTTCGTAAATGATGGGTCTAACATGAACTGGAAAGGAGCCAATATATGAGCAGGGAGATTTGCTCATTCTAGTAAGGGAGATATTATTTCTGATAGACAGGATATTTTAGATGCCATAAGGATAGAAAAAGAGGCAAGAAAGAAGGAGGGATAACATTTTTGATTAAGGAATACATTACCGTAACTAGGGAAGACATTTCTGAAAAAGTATCCAGTGAAATTTTATGCGGGTAGAAATTACAAATAAAAAATGAAAGAGCACTTTGATGGGATTGTACTATAAGCCGCTCAATAGTAAGAGGGAAATTGAGAAACAAATAGATAGGTAGATCTCAGAAATATGTAAGCATAATAAGTTTGCAATAATGGGAGATTTCAATTTTCTAAACATTGACTGAGGTTACCATAAGTGTTAAAGGTTTGGATGGTGAAGAATTTGTCAAATGTATTCAAGAAAATTTTCTTTAATCAATATGTGGGTGCTCCTACAGAAAAGGAGCAAAACTAGACCTTCTTTTTGGCAATAAAGCAGGGCAGGTGACTGAAGTAGAAGTGAGGGAACGCTTTGGGTCCAGTGATCATAGTTCTATTAGCATCAAACTGGTTATGGAAAAGGATAAGCCTTCAATTAAAGTTAAAGTGTTTAATTGGAGTAAGGCAAATTTTAATGGTATGAGACAAGAACTTTCAAAGGTTGCTTAGAGTAGACTGTTCACAGGTAAAGGACATCTGACAGGCGGGAGGCTTTCAAGAGTGTGATGACGAGAGTTCAGAGGCATTATATTCTTGTTAGAATGAAGGGTAAGACCAGTAAAATTAAGGAACAATGGACGAATAAAGATATTGAGGTTCTAGTCAAGAATAAGAGAGGATCTTATTTTAGATATAGTCAACTTTGTTCAATTTAATCTCTTAATCAATATAAAAAGTGTAGGGACATTCTTAAGAGAGAAATCAGGAAGACAAAGAGAACATAGAAAATAGAACATTACAGCACAGTACAGGCCCTTCGGTCCTCGATGTTGTGCCAACCTGTCATACCGATCTCAAGCCCATCTAACCGACACTATTCCAAGTACGTCCATATGCTTATCCAATGACGACTTAAATGTACCTAAAGTTGGTGAATCTACTACCGTTGCAGGCAAAACGTTCCATTCCCTTACTACTCTCTGAGTAAAGAAACCACCTCTGACATCTGTCCTAAATCTTTCACCCCTCACTTTAAAGCTATGCCCCCTCGTGCTCGCTGTCACCATCCTAGGAAAAAGGCTCTCCCTATCCACCCTATCTACCCCTCTGATTATTTTATATGTTTCAATTAAGTCACCTCTTCCCCTTCTTCTCTCTAATGAAAACAGCCTCAAGTCACTCAGCCTTTCCTCATAAGACCTTCCCTCCAGACCAGGCAACATCCTAGTAAATCTCCTCTGCACCCTTTCCAAAGCATCCACATCCTTCTTATAATGCGGCGACCAGAACTGTACACAATACTACAAGTACGGCCGCACCAGAGTTTTGTACAGCTTCACCATAACCTCTTGGTTCCGGAACTCGATCCCTCTATTAATAAAAGCTAAAACACTGTATGCCTTCTTAACAGCCCTGTCAACCTGGGTAGCAACTTTCAAGGATCTGTGTACATGGACACCGATATCTCTCTGCTCATCTACACTACTAAGAATCTTACCATTAGCCCTGTACTTTGCCTTCTGGTTACTCGTACCAAAGTGCATCACCTCACACTTGTCTGCATTAAACTCCATTTGCCACCTCTCAGCCCAGCTCTGCAGCTTATCTATGTCTCTCTGCAACCTACAGCATCCTTCGCCACTGTCCACAACTCCACCGACCTTAGTGTCGTCTGCAAATTTACTAACCCATCCTTGTACGCCCTCATCCAGGTCATTTATAAAAATGACAAACAGCAGTGGACCCAACACCGACCCTTGCAGTACACCACTAGTAACTGATCTCCAGGATGAACATTTCCCATCAACTCCCACCCTCTGTCTTCTTTCAGCAAGCCAATTTCCGATCCAAACTGCTATATCTCCCACAATTCCATTCCTCCGCATTTTGTACAATAACCTATTGTGGGGAACCTTATCGAACGCCTTTCTGAAATCCGTATACACCACATCAACCGGTTTACTCTCATCTACCTGTTTGGTCACCTTCTCAAAGAAAAGAGGGGATATGAGAGAGCATTGGCAGATAAGGTTAAGGATAATCCAAAGAGATTATACAAATATATTAAGAGCAAGAGAATAACTAAAGAGAGGGTAGGGACTCTTGAAGATCAAGGAGGTCGTATTTGTGCTGAACCCCAGGAAATGGGAGAGATACTAACTGTATACTTTGCATCAGTTTTTACAGTGGAGAAACAAATTGGGTCTAGAGAAAGCATAGCAATAAACTTTGCTGTTTTGAAAACAGTTCACATTATAGAAGAGGAAGTTCAAGAGGTCTTAGAGAATACAAATGTGGATAAATCTCCACGACCTGATCTTATGTATCCCAGAACTTTGTGGGAAGCAAGGGAGGAAATTACCAGACCTCTTACATAAATATTTTCATCATCCAAAACTATGGTGGAGGTGCCTGATGACTGGAGGGTGGCTAACGTACCATTTTAAAGAAAGGTTCTAAGAAGAAAACGGGAAACTATAGACCTGCAAATCTGGCTTTGGTTGCGGGTAAATGGTTGGAAGTGATTTTAAAAGATAGGATTTATGAACATTTAAAGAGGCAAAAAATTGATTCGGGATCATCCTAGGATGAGCACAAGGGGGCATAGCTTTAAATTGAGGCGTGAAAGATATAGGACAGATGTCAGAGGTAGTTTCTTTACTCAAAGTCGTAAGGGAATGGAACGCTTTGCCTGCAACGGTAGTAGATTCGCCAACTTTAAGTACATTTAAGTCGTCATTGGACAAACATATGGATGTACATGGAATAGTGTAGGTTAGGTGGGCTTCAGGTTGGTATGACAGGTCGGCACAACATCGAAGGCCGAAGGGCCTGTACTGTGCTGTAATGTTCTATGGATAGTCAGCATGGTTTTGAGGAAAATCATGTCACATAAACTTGATTTGAGTTTTTTGAGGAGCTTACCAAAAAAATTCATGATGGCAGAGTAGTGGACATTGTTTATTTGGATTCTAGTAAAGCCTTTGGACAAGGTACTGCATGGTAGACTAATTAGTGAAGTTAAGTCACATGGGATTCAGGGTGAGCTTGCCAATTGGATACATAATTGGCTTAACAGCAGGAGACAGAGAGTAATATTGGACAGTTGCTTTTCAGGCTGGAAGTCTGTGACCAGCAGTGTTCCACAGGGATTGGTTCTGGGTCGAGTTTTGTTTGTCATTTATTCAAAAAATTTGGATGACAATATAGAGAATGATGAGAATATGGTTACGAGGTTTGTGGATGACAGCAAAATTGGCAGCATTATAGACAGTAAGAAAGTTTTCTAAGATTACAATGATCAAATAGGTCAATGTGTTGAAAAATGGCAGACAGAGTTCAATCCGGATAAATGTGAGGTGTTGCATTTTGGTACAACAAATAAAGGTAGGGCTTATACAATTAATGGTAGGGTCTTGTGTGGTGTTATAGAACAGAGACACCTAGGAATGCAGGTACATAATTCTTTGAAATTTGCATCACATGTAGACAGGGTAGTTAAAAGGACGTTAAACATGCTTTCCTTCATTGCTTAGTCCTTTCAGTATAGGAGTTGAGAAGTCATGTTGAGCTTGTACAGGACATTGGTAAGGCCTCTTCTGGAATTTTTAAGAAGCCCTACAGCGTGGAAACAGACCCTTTGGCTCAACAAGTCCATACCGAATCTCAGAGCATCCCACTCAGACTCACCTACCTATAACCACCTAATCTACCCATCCCTGGACACTACAGGCAATTTAGCATGGCCAATCCACCTAACCCGCACATCTTTTGGACTGTGGGTGGAAACCGAAGCACTGAGAGGAAACCCACACAGACACGGGGAGAATGTGCAAACTCCACACAGTCGTTTGAGGCTGAAATTGAACCTGGTGCTGTGAGGCAGCAGTGCTAACCACTGATCCACCGTGCCGCCCAAACTGTGTCCAGTTTTGTCGCCCAGTTATAGGAAGAATATTATCAAGCTGGAGAGGGTTCAGAAGAGATTTACCAGTATGTTGCTGGGTATAGGATATTTGAGTTATAAAGAAAGACTGGGTAGATTGGGAATTTTTTCACTGGAGCATTGGAGGTTGAGAGGAACCTGATAGAAGTTTATGAAATAATGAGAGGTATGGAGAGAGTTCATAGTAGTTGTATTTTCCCAAGGATTGGGGATTTCAAGACTGGGGGGCTTATTTTTAAGGTTACAGGAAAGAGATTCAAGAAAGACATAAGAAGCAAATTTTTTTACACAGAGGGTGGTTCATGTGTGGAACGAACGTCCTGAGGAAGTGTTGGATGCGGGTATAATTACAACATTTAAAAGACATTTAGATAAGTAAGTGATTTGGAGGGGTGTGAGCCAGGAGCAAACAGTTGGGACTAGTTTAGTTTGGAATTATGATCGGCATGCACTGGTTGAACTGAAGGTTTGTTTTCTGAGCTGTGTGACTCTACAACTATGACTTATCCGTGATCATCAAGACGATATCCTGTAGGCCTGTGTCAGCTATCCTCAGAGCTGCCTCATTTCCAAGGCCACCTGCCATATGCAGCTTGCTTCTGGAAAATAAGAGTTATCCTCTCCAAAATGATTGATAACACTTCAGCAGAACCCATTGACTGATACAGAATTCAGATATAACACGTCATCACCAGAGCTATTCAGAACCTGAACAGAGGGCTCCTCAAGATAATATTCAGATGCTCAACTCATTCTGGTGTGGCCCTGCATTACACCTCCTTTTAGAGAGCTGCATTTAGACTCCCCTACCATGGGGAAAAGCTGGCAACTATCTACCTTATCTATGCTTCTTGTGATTTTATAAACCTCTATAAGGTCACCCCCCCCCGCCAATTCCTATGTACCAGGGAAAGAAATCCCACCGTATCCAACCTTTCGTTATAAGGAGGCCTTCTATCGTGCATTTATAAAAATTGCTAAGAGTCATTGTGGACATGTCGAATTTCCTTGGCCTTTTGAGAAGGTAGACGCATTGGTGTGTTTTCTTGTAGCATTGACGCGGATAGCCCAGGACAGATTTTTGGTGATATTCCATTGTGTCTAATAATTGGTCTCAGACTTTTCCAGACATCATGTGCATCTTCTTCACATAGGGGTTAGGTAACTGTATGTCAGCAACTGCCCTGCCCACCTGGCCCTCTCTGCCCAGTTACGAGATAGTTCCTTCTGCACAGACACAAAAGAAGGAATTCAGTGAGAGCTGTTACTGGTGGTGAAGAAACAGGACAGGTGGATGAAGTTGCTCCAGTGAGTGAACAGAAAACACACAGGGGAGGAATGCTTAGGAGTTCAGGGATTTGAGATGGGTGATAGCTGTTGAATAGAAATGCTGCATGCAATAATGGAAGTTGTAGACCATTAGGCTGGTGATGTTACGGTGCAGTAGCACAGTTATATTGAGTGCAAGGTAGTGGTATGGAGAGAGTAGCACTCCGCTGAAGATCACTAACTTACTTCTCACATGGTTGGATGTTTTGCTTGATCTGAGAAGCAACATGGACCTCAGATGCTACCTGGGTTCAGGCTGGCTGGGTTTGGTGGTGTGGACTCATTTGCTGGTTTCTTCACCACTATCGTCTCGTCAATCAGCACCTCCAGGTCCCTGCCAGTGAAACCGCGTACCAGCTTTCCCTTCTGAGACATGTCTTATGTGATAACGTCAAGCACCACAATGTTAATCCAGTGTTCAAAGTGGTTCATAGCTGTAGTTTAAAGATCACGTTGGCATTGTCAACACCAGGAGGTCCCAGCAGCAGTGATCATTTTGGATTCTGGTGCTGCATGATTGCATGAGATGGGCGTTGCTGAGTTCAGATACATAACGAATAAGGTGAGTCGTGGAAGACTATGTGAGAAAATTTGCTGCGAGGCATGACGGGACAACACCTAAAAATAACATTTAACCCCAAACTGTTAAAATTCAGCCCATAATCTTATTGAAGCATAAAATATTCAGAGAGGGCTTTTCAGGTGGATGCAGAGAGGACATTTCCTCTGGCTGAAGTGTCTAGAGCTAGGAGATATAGTCTCAGAATGTAGGTTAGCCATTTACAGTCAAGATAAGGAGAAATAATTTCACTCAGTGTTGTTCATTCTACGAATTGTATAGTCAGAGAACTGAAGATGCTCAATTGTTAAATATGCTCAAGTCTGAGATTTTTAGGGTCCAAGAGAATGGTGGGATACGAGGAGTATGTGTTAGAATATAGTTCATATATGATCTTACTGAATAACAGAGTTGGTTTGAGGGGTAAATGGCCTTTTCTTGCTCCTATTTCTTTGGTTGTCATGACAGTTCTCAACTTTCTGGAGGTTTTGGCTCCTTCAGAAGTACATGCATGTTATCTTCGATATGATTTTCTTTGAACTCAAACTTTGCTATTATCTGTATTGCTTCTCTCAAAATGCTTCAACGTTCTGCACTTGCTTTAATCAAGCCCCAATAGCTGATAACATTTTTGATTTGTAACACATTTCATTCTGTAGGAATATTTTTAACTATTCAGTAGCTGATGAGAGGACTTCACTGGTCAAGTGACTAAATGAAGTAACCTGTGGAGTAAAACCTGACAAGAGCCCAGATCATGCTCATCATCACACAGGTGATCTTTTTATGGAGCTTGGACAGAGGCCTCATTACCACAGTTTAGAAACTATGGAATTGAATCCTGGTTATGGCCAGTGATGTTTAGAGATATGGATGGCAGAAAATTCATTTAAACAACTGAGGAGACAGACATAACACATGGATCAGACGATCTCCAAGTTCACTTGTGATTCTTTTCTGACGCATTGTTTTCATACTGCTTAACATCAAACAAAAACCACAAATCAATTACTATCACAAGCAGATTATTAAAAGGCAGCTGAAACTTACAGAAGCTAAGCCAAGTTCAAGAAAAGTCAATGACCAGCACAAACAACAGTAAATCCAACACTGTCTGCTCTCTTATCGAACTGCTCAATACCGGCCATCTGGATTCACAGAACATAGAACAGAACAATACAGCACAGAACAGGCCCTTCGGCCCTCGATGTTGTGCTGACCTGTGAACTAATCTAAGCCCATCCCCTACATTATCCCATCATCATCCATATGCTTATCCAAGGACTGTTTAGTGTGCCCCTAATGTGGTTGAGTTAATTACATTGGCAGGCAGGGCATTCCACGCCCTTACCACTCTCTGAGTAAAGAGCCTGCCTCTGACATCTGTCTTAAATCTATCGCCCCAGTTTGTAGCTATGACCCCTCGTACAAGCCGACGTCATCATCCTTAGAAAAAGACTCTTACTGTCCACCCTATCTAATCCTCTGATCATCTTGTATGTCTCTATTAAATCCCTTCTTAGCCTTCTTCTCTCCAATGAGAACAGACCCAAGTCCCTCAGCCTTTCCTCTTAAGACCTTCGCTCCAGACCAGGCAACATCCTGGTAAATCTCCTCTGCACCTTTTCCAATGCTTCCACATCCTTCCTGCAATGGGGCGACCAGAACTATACGCAATATTCCAAGTGAGGCCGCACTAGTGTTTTGTACAGTTGCAGCATGACATCACGGCTCTGGAACTCAATCCCTCTCCCAATAAAACTTAACACACTGTGTGCCTTCTTAACTGCACTATCAACCTGGGTGGCAACTTTCAGGGATCTATGTACATGGACACCAAGATCCCTCTGCACATTCATACTACCAAGAATCTTTCCATTGACCCAAGTTTCTGCCTTCCTATTGTTCTTCCCAAAGTGAATCACCTCACATTTATCTGCATTGAACTCCATTTGCCACCTTTCAGCCCAATTCTGCAGTATATCCAAGTCCCCTTGCAACCTGCAACATTCTTCCACACTGTCCACCACTCCACCGACTTTAGTGTCACCTGCAAACTTACTAACCCATCCACCTATGCCTGCGTCCAAGTCATTTATAAAAATGACAAACAGCAGTTGTCCCAAAGCAGATCCTTGAGGCACACCACTAGTAACCGAACTCCAGGCTGAATATTTTCCATCAGCCACCACTCGTTGCCTTCTTACAGAAAGCCAGTTTCTAATCCAAACTGCTAAATCTCCCTCAATCCCATGCCTCCACATTTTCTCCAATAGACTACCATGCGGAACCTTATCAAAGGCTTTACTGAAGTCAATGTACACCACGTCAACTGCCCTACCCTCATCCACATGCTTGGTCACCTTCTCAAAACACTCAATGAGGTTTGAGAGACATGACCTGCCCTTGACAAATCCATGTTGGCTATCTCTAATCAAATTGTTGCTTGCGAGATGATTATAAATCCTATTTCTTATAATCCTTTCTAAAACTTTTCCTACAACAGACGTAAGGCTCACTGGTCTGTAATTACCCTGGGTCATCTCTACTGCCCTTCTTGGACAAGGGCACAACATTTGCAATCCTCCAGTCCTCTGGTACTAAAACTGTAGACAATGACGACTCAAAGATCAAGGCCAAAGATTGCTCCACCTCCTCCCTAGCTTCCCAGAGAATCCTCAGAAAAATCCCATCTGGCCCAGAGGATTTATCTACCTTCACACCTTCTAGAATTGATAACACCTCCTCCTTACTAACCTCAATCCTTTCAAGTCTAATAGCTCGTATCTCAGTCTTCTCCTCTACAATATTCTCCTATTCCTGAGTGAAAACAGATGAGAAATATTCGTTTAGCACCCCTCCGATCTCCACAGGGTCCACGACAGCCTCCCACTTCTGTCTTTGACTGGCCCTATTCTTACCCTGGTCATCCTTTTATGCCTCACATACCTTTAGAAAGCTTTAGGGTTCTCTTTTATTCTACCAGCTAATGACTGCTCATGACCCCTCCTTGCTCTTTTTAAATCTCTCTTTAAATCCTTCCTAGCTAACCTGTAACTCTCCTTCGTCTCATCTGAACTATCTCGTCTCAACGACACATAAGCCTCCCACTTCCACTTAACAAGAGATACAATTTCTTTAGTAAACCATGGTTCCTTTACCTTATCACTTCCTCCCTGCCTGACAGGGACATAAATATCAAGGACGCGCAATATCTGTTCCTTAAACCAGCTCCACATTTCAATTGTCCCCATCCCCTGCATTTTGCTAACCCATTCTATGCCTCTTAAGTCTTGCCTAATTGCATTATAATTGCCCTTCCCCCATCTATAACTCTTGCCCTGTGGCATGTTCCTATCCCTTTCCATCGCTAAACTAAACATAACCGAATTATGGTCACTCTCTCTCAAGTGCTCACCTACCGCTAAATCAAACACCTGGCCTGGTTCATTACCAAGTACCAGATCCTGTGTAGCCTCCCGACTTGTCAGCCCTTCAACATACTGTGTCAGGAAACCCTCCTGCACACACTGGACAGAAACTGATCCATCCGACCAACTAGAGTTATAGCATTTCCAGTCAAAGTTGGGGAAGTTAATGTCTCCCATAATGACCACCCTGTTCCTTTCACTCCTGCCCAGGATCATTTTGCCAATCCTCTCCTCCACATCCCTGGAACTTTGCAGAGGCCTATAAAAACTCCCAACAGTGTGACCTCTCCTCTCATTCACTCCATCACTGAATATCACACAGATAGCTGTTCTCTCTAGAGTTGTACCCCCAAAGAGAAAATGAGAAAGCTCCATCACAGGAGAAAGCAGTTGTCTCATGGTGCAGATAAAGAGGAGGTAGCACAAATGCTGCATATCTTAAAAAAACATAAAGACTGCAGGTCAATCATCAACTGAAGGACAACAGTAGAGCCCTGGCAAAAGATTTTATTCAAAAGCTGAAAAGGTCTTTTACTTTTAAACATAATCATTCGAATTTGATTTTCAGATCCTTCCTTTGACAAAGGTACCACATGGTAGGTTGTTCAGCAGGGTTAAATCTCATGCAATCCGGGTACAGCTAGCCAATTGGATACAAAATTGGCTTGACAGTACAAGAACAGAGGGTAGTGGTAGAGGGTTGTTTTCCAGACACAAGGCCTGTGACCAGCAGTGTCCCACGGGGATGAGTGCTAGGTCCACTGTTATTTGTCATTTATATAAATGATGTTGATGAGAATTTAGGAGGTAATAAGTTTGCAGATGACACCAGGATTGGTGGTATAGTGGATAGTGAAGGTTATCAGGGAATGCAGCAAGATCTTGATCAACTGGACCAGTGGGCTGAGGAATGGCAAATGGTGTTTAATTTAGGTAAATTGAAGACACTGCATGTTGGTGGATCAAATGACCTATACTGTCAATGGTAGGGCTCTGGGCAGGGTTATGAAACAAACAAGTCAAGGGGTACAGGTTCATAGTTCCTTGAAAGTGGAGACACAGGTACACAGGGTGGTGAAAAAGGCTTTCAACATGCTTACTTTCATGGGTCAGAGCACTGAGTATAGGAGTTGGGTATCTTATTGCAGCTGTACAAGACGTTGGCGAGGCTACATTTGAAATACCGCATGCAGTTCTGGTCATCCTACTATAGAAAAGATATTAGTTAACTGGGAAAAGTGCAGGAAAGATTTATTGGAATGCTAACTGGGCTGCAAGATTTCAATTATAAGGAGAGGTTGGATAGACTGAGACTTCTTCCCTAGATCATAGGAGGCTGAGGGGTGATCTTATAGAGGTCTACAAAATCACAAGAGGCGTAGATAAGGGATATAGCCAATAGCTTTTCCTCATGTTAGAGGAATCTAAAACTAGATGGCATAGGCTTAAGGTGAGGCGGGAGAGACACTAAAGGGTCCAGAGGGGCAACTTCTTCACACAGAGGGTGCTGAGTGCCTGGAACAGGTTGCCAGAGGAAATGGTGGAAACAAGTATAAGTTCATCATTTAATAAACATTTAAATAGGTACATGGATGGACTAGGTATGGACGGATATGGACAAATGCAGGCAAACAGGACTAGTTTAATTGTGAAAACTGGGTGGCATAGCAAGTTGGGCTGAAAGGCCTGTTTCCATGCTGTCGACATCTATGACTATGACTAAATGTGAAGACCCTAAATTTGTGACAGTATCAACACAGTGTGGTATTTAACTGCATGTAGTCTATGAAACAAGGTACATGAGATGCAGCGTAAGTTGGATGGATACAATGTTGTGAGCATTAGAGACATGTCTGAAACAGGTCAGGGCTGGGAAGTAAATATTCAAGCTCTGATGAAGAGTCAACTAGTCTATAAACATTAGCTTGTTCTCTGTCCATGGATGCTGCCTAACCTGCTGTGATCTCCAGCATTTGTTGTTTTCAGTACAGATTCCAGCATCTGCAGTAACTTGCTCCTACAAGGATGTTCATCGAGATTGCGTTCTTTTCCATGGGTTGAGGTGGGGTTGTTGGAGTGCTGGGGAAGAAAACACGATGGTAGTTCAGATTAACTGATCAGAATGTGAGAATAGCGGAACAACGTTGTGTCTAAGTGCTAGACTTAAAAGAACAGACAGTCCCACAGGGGTGGGGGAAGGAGAGAGGTGACATGGTAACAGAGATTGTAACAAGTAAAGCTAAAAGAAAGAGAAGAAATGGTAGTTGGTTCACAATTTGAACATGTTGAACTCAATATTAAGCCCGGAAGGCTATAAAGTGCTGAGTCTAAAGATGAGATGTTGTTCCTCCAATTTGTGCAGTGATTCATGGGAACACTGCAGCATGCGGATAGACAAGTGAGCATGCGAGCAGGATGCTATGTTAAAATGACCGGCTTCATGAAGGTAGGCATCCTGCTTGTGCACTGATCTGATGAGTTCTGTAAAGTGGTCACCTAGCATGTGTTTGGTTTCTCCAGCGTGGTGTTGGCCACACTGGGTGCAGCAAATGCAATATACAAGACTGGAGAAGGTACAGGTGAAATGCTGCTTCACCTGGAAAGATTGTTTAGGCCCTTAGATGGTGAGTAAGGAGGTGGTGAAGGTGCAGGGGAAAGTGCTGTGGGAAGCGGGGGTGGTGGTAGTAGTCATGGAATGGACAAGCGTGTCCCAGAGGGAACAATCCCTGCAAAATGCAAACGGGGAATGAGGGAAAGATGCGTTTGGTGGTGGTATTCTGCTGGAGTTATCTGAAATGGCAGAGAATGATCCCTTGAATGCGGAGCTGGTGGGATGAAAAATGAGGAAAAGGCGGACCAGATCATGCTGTTGAGAGTGACGGGAAGGGGCAAGGGCAGAAGCACTGGTGAGAGGGTGGATGTAGGTGAGCCCCCCCCCCCCCCCCACCACACTGACCACAGTGGGTGGAAAAGCACGGTCATGGAAGAAGGAAGCCATATCAGCAGTGCTTTTTGGAAGGTGGCATCATCTGAACAGATGCAACGTAGGCGAAGGAACCAGGAGAATGGGATGGAATCCTTGCACAATGTGGAGTGTGAAGAGCTGTAGTGAAGGTAGCTGTGGGAGTCAGTGGCCTTGCAGTGAATGACAGTGGACAGTTTAATCCCTGAAATGAAGATGGAGAGGTCAAGGGAAGGAAGGAAACTGTCGGAAATGGACAATGTGGAAATTATAGAGGGGCAGAAACGGAAGGCAAAATGCCCGAGGCAGTCATAGATTTTCCAGATGAAAAGTTGTGGGAGGGGGCCAGTGTGGAACTGGAACAAGGATTGTTCCACATACCTCATACAGAGGCAGGCATAACTGGGACCCACACGGATTCCCTAAAACCACCCTTTTGACTTAGCAGGAGTGAGGAGAATTAAAGGGAAAAATTGTTCAGTGAGAGAACAAGTTCAGCCAAATGGAGGAGAGTGGCAGTGGATGGGAAGTGCTCAGGCCTCTGATCAAGGAAGAAGCCTAGAGCTCGCAGGCCGTTCTGGTGGAACTGGAGGTGTAGACGGATTTGGCATCCATGGTGAACAGGAGGCAGTTAGGGCCGAGGAACTGGAAATTGTCAGTGTGGCGGTGGGGATCAGGTTAATTATGGATGTAGGTGGGCAGGGTCTGGACAAGTGGAGAGAGAACGATGTCAAGATAGGAGGAAATGAGCTTGGTGAGGCAGGAACAGGCTGATATGGTGGGCCTGGTTTGAGGATTTTGAGAAGGAGGGAGAAGTGGGCTGTGTGGGGCTGAGAGACAATGAATTTGGATGGGGGAGGGAAGGGGTACGATCTCCAGAGGTAATGAGGTCAGTGGCTGTCCTGGCAACAATAGCTTGATATTCAGACGTGGGGTAATTGTCCAGGGGACGGCCATCTTTATCCTCAATGATCAGGGAGCCCAGCACATGAATGCAAATGGAAACGGTGAATCCCAAAACCAGCCCAGCCTGTCTCTGCCTCCCTAACCTGTTCTTCCTCTCACCCATCCCTTCCTCCCACCTCAAGCTGCACCTCCATTTCCTACCTACTAACCTCATCCCACCTCCTTGACCTGTCCGCCTTCCCTGAACTGAGCTATCCCCTCCCTACCTCCCCACCTATACTCTCCTCTCCACCTATCTTCTTTTCTCTCCATCTTCGGTCCGCCTCCCCCTCTCTCCCTATTTATTCCAGAACCCTCACCCCATCCCCCTCTCTGATGAAGGGTCTAGGCCCGAAACGTCAGCTTTTGTGCTCCTGAGATGCTGCTTGGCCTGCTGTGTTCATCCAGCTTCACACTTTATTATCTTGGATTCTCCAGCATCTGCAGTTCCCATTATCTCTGAAACATTTACAAGCATCTTCAGAAGCAAGTGATGCACAGATGATACATTCTGTCCTGCATTGCAGATCTTCTGAATCACTGAAGCCAGTCTTTAAGACAATACAATTCACTGTATGTGATTTGATTTAATTAAATAACTGAGTGTGATGGACGGAGCAAAGTCTCTGTGCCTGACTACAGTGTTGCCATAGTACTGAAGACATGTGCTTCTAGAGGCTGCACCTCCAGGAACTATTCCAGTAGAGCTACAACACTAGTTCCTCTGGATCCATGCTCACCACTGCTGAAGTGAAAATCAAATTTCCTCCCACATCATTTTCATTGAATTGTGCTGGGTTTTCAAAGACTTATTTTTCCATTTAAAACCCTCCTTCTGAATCTGGCTTTCAAATTTAGAAGGTAAGATACAAAAAGATAGAAACATAGAAAACAGGAGCAGGAGGAAGCCATTCTTCACATTCATGGCTGATAATCCAACTCAGTAGCCTAATCCTGCCTTCTCTCTCTAACCTTTGATCCCATTTGCACCAACTGCTATATCTAGTCGCCTCTTAAATACATTCAATGTTTTGTCATCAACAGCTCTGTGATAATGAATTCCACAGGTTCACCACTCTTTTGGTGAAGAAATGTCTCCTCATCTCCATCCTAAGTCATCCCCGACCTTGAATCCCATGACTGTGACCCCTGGTTCTGGACACACATACCATCGGGAAAATCCTCCCTGTATTTACCCTGTCCAGTCCTGTTAGAATTTTGTAAGTTTCTGTGAGATTCCCCCTCATTCATCTGAACTCTAGTGAAAACAATCCCAAACTAGCCAATGTCTCCTCATATGTCAGACCTGCCATCCCCAGAATCAGCCTGGTAAACCTTTGCTGCACTCCCTCGAGAGCAAAAGCATCCTTCCTCAGAAAAGGGGACCAAAACATTACCAGGAATCGGTCAAAAAGCAGATTATAAAAACTACTAAAATGAATTATGAAAGGAAACTTCCAGATTTGTTTAAGATATTTTATAGTTACACAAAGGTACAGTAGAAAAGGAGGATAGCTTGTTGGAAACCACAAGGAAATTAATATTTGATCAGGGATAGGGACTGAATAAAATTGACATATGTAAAACATCAGTAATGAGAAAATTAATGGAATTAAAGAATGACAAATCACAAGGTCTTGACAGTTTCCATCTGAATGTGTTAAAGGAAGGGGAGCACATTGTAGACACCCTAACTATAATCTTTTAGAGACCCCTTGACACAAGAGTTTTCCATCTGGATTGGAAAATTGCACATACCACCCCACTTTTTTAAAGAAGGGTGAAAGAGGAAAACCACGAATTACAGGCCAATTAGCTCACACCTGTGATGGAAATTACTGGAGACTGCAATCAAGTATGAGGTAACTGAACACTATGACAGTTTGCAGTTAATTGGGACAGCCAGCATGAACTGAAAATTTTTCTGAAGAGATGACTTAGAAAGTGGATAGGGGAATGTCTATGGATGTTGTTTCTGTGGACTTCCAGGAGGAATTTAATAAAATCACATATAAGAAACTGTTAGCTAAGGTAAAATAGGAGCATATTACTGACGTGACTGGGAAATTGGTTGAGTGGCAGGCAACAGAAAGCAGGGATAATGGGTAAGTACTCAAATTGGTTGGATGTGTCCAGTGGCCTTCCAAGAGGATCTGTGTTAGGGCCTCAATTATTCACATTATTTACTAATGACTTGGATAAGAAAGTCATATATTCAAATTTGCTGATGACACAAAGTTAGACAGCCCTATAGACAGTGTAGATGTCATTTACAAAGGGATATTGATAGACTAGGTGAGCAAAACTGTGGCATATAAAATTGAAGTTAAAGGAATATGACTTTTTCTATTTTGGACGAAGAAAAGGACAGATCAGATGGTATGAAGTTAGATACAGCGGATATTCAAAGAAACTTGGAGTTCAGGTGCACAGCTCTTAAAATGCCATGAACACATGCAGAAAATGATCAAGAAGGCTAATGGAATGTTAGCTTGTCTTATGAGGGAAACTGAACAGAATAAGAAGAATATTATACTTTAGATATATAGGGGTTGGTTAGATCATGTCTTGAATACTGTGTGCAGTTTTATTCTCCTTAGTTAGGGAAGGATGCAAATGCATTGGAATCAGTTCAGAGGAGATTGACTATATTGATAACAGGAAAGTGCTGGGAGTCTTATTAGTAAAGATTGGACAGGCTGTGTTTGATTTCACAAAAGTTCAGAAAACTGAGATGTGATTTGATTGAAGTTTCTAAGAATCTGAATGTTCTTAACACGGTGGATGTAGAAAGAATGTTAAAAAGGATATTTACTCTTGAAGGTATGTCCCGAACTAGGGAACACTTTTTGGCCACCCCTTTAGGATAGAGATAATGGAAGATTTTATCTTTCAGTGTGTTATGGGATGTTAGAACGTAGTGGTGGTGGAGACTTAAATATTTTTAAGGTCGCATTAGAAGATCCTTGGGAGATAAGGGAATCAAAAGATTATGGAAGTAAATGGGAATGTAGCATTTGAAACACAAAACAAAATCACTCATGATCTTATTGAATGGTGGACAGATTGAAGGGTTGATTGCTATTTTAGCTCTTAATTTGTACGTTTGCCCACAATAGGAGGCTGTCATAGACTATGAAAAATTCAGCAGAGATGGCCAGGGCTGTGCAGGAATTTTTATATTCCTTCGGTAATTCTTTCTATTAGGCATTACTTTCAAGTGGAAATAAAAGAACCGTTAGAGGGAGTGCATGGTAGCTACCATTAATCCATGTCTGCCTTGTGGCAGGAAAACCTGCCAAGCTTGTCCTTCCATTGATGCACAGTGACACTTCTGCTGCAGGAGAGGGCATTTCTGAGCAACATACAGTAGTAAACAGCATTATAAATGGCAATTTTGGACAGCTGATTGAATGGTCAAAGGCCACAAGGCACATTGCAAATTGGACAGCCAAAAGAGGATGTCTCTGCTTTCTGATATTACACCCTTGTTGATACTTGCATTTGTATAGCCATCCATCCTTCAACTCCAGGTGCGAGGGCATCCCACTGAAGGCACAATGCCAGATGATTGCCACTTTTCTTAACAAGGGAAGGAAAATTACTGAAGTCCTTTATGCCTTTCACAATCAGGAGTCCTCTTACTTGAATCATAGAGTCGTAGTCTTTGAGGTCAGCAGCATACAAAAAGCTCTTGGCCCATTGAGTATGCACAAGTCAAAAACATGCCCCTAACACTTACCATTTTCTAGCACGCTGCCCATAGCTCTGTATTCTTTGACACTACACGTGCACATCTCAGCTACGGAACCTGCATAGTCTCGTGGCTTATCTTCAAAACATGAGCTGAACTGCTTCAAGAGGGAATTTCAGAAAATAATGACAGTACTGGCAAAGCTGCAAAGCTTACCATTTCAGTTACAGGTGAAATGAAAATTGACGGGTGGTAAATAATGAGGAGAATAGCCTTAGATTACAAGAGGATATCAAATGGCTGATCAGTGGCAAATAGATAAATGTGGGCAGGACAGACAAGACAAAGGAATACATGTTTACGTATGACCATGGAAAGCAACAATGATCAAAGGGACCTGGGCATGTTTCTTAAGGTAGTGGGAGAGGTGGATAAAGATGGTAAGAAGGCATATGAAATACTTTATTAGCTGACGTATAGAGTTTAAAAAGGGAGGAGGTTATGCTGGAGCCGTATGGAATAGAATCCGTACAGTGTCGAAGCATGCCAATTGGCCCATCAAGTCCATACTGACCCTCCGAAGAGCATCTCACCCACACTCATCGCTCTACTCTATCCCTGTAACCCCACATTTCCCATGGCTAATCCACGTAGTCTATACATGGCTGGAAAGTATGGACAATTCAACATGGCCAATCCACCTAACTTGCATATCTTGAATTGTGGGAGGAATCTGGAGCACCTGGAGAAAACCCACACAGACACGGCGAGAATGTGCAAACTCCACACAGACATTCGCCTCAGGCTGGAATCGAACCCAGGTCCCTAGTGCTATTTAATGTACAACATGTTAGCCACACCTAGATTACTGCATGCAGTTCAGAAATCCACACTCGAGGAGGGATGTGCTATCACTGGAGAGGGTGCAGAGGAGATTTACCAGGATGTAACCTGGGCTGGAGAGTTTCAGTTTTGAAGAGACATTGGACAGACTGAGATTGTATTTCTTGAAGCAGAGGAGATTGAAAGGGCACATAATTAAGATGTGTAAAATTATGAGAGGCACAGATGGGTAGGCAGGAAAGAACTTTTCCCCTTGACTAATGACCATGGGGTGTAAATATTACGTAAGGGGCAGGGGAAGAAGATGGAGGGTTAGAGGAGATGGGAGAAAAAGCGTTTTCATCCAGAGGGTAGTGGGAATCTGGAACTCACTGGCTGGAAGGGTTGTACAGGCATCAATATTCATAATATTGAAGTATATAGTTGTGTACTTGTGATTCCAAAGCATACAAGGCTATGGGCCAAGTGCCACAAAATAGGATTAGAATAGTTAGGCAGTTGTTTTTGACTGACAGAGACTCAATGGGCTGAATCACATTTTTCGGTGCTGTAGGTTCTATGACTCTATCGCTGTATCAACTCACCCCTTTCTCATGTCAAGTTCAGAAAAAGAGGCTGAAACCAGTCATCCAGCCTGCTCCTTATCGCTTCGACATCATGGCTTTAGGTTATTTTTAGACACTTGCGTAAATCTTACACAGCTCAACAAGGCTCCATAGAGTCATTTGCCACATGGATGCTGCTCTCGCTGATGAATCCATTGTGGTGGAGCAGGATACAAGGTTATGGTCAGTATTATAGCATTTACAGGGTCTCATATCCAATGGCAAATGTGAGTTCTCCAAGCATACTGTCAACATCCTGGGCCTATTACAATTGAGGCTGGCGGAGTTCACTGTCACCTTAGTCCAACTGCCCTAACAGTCACAATATTGTACAAAAGTACTCTTCTGATTACGAACAAATATCTTTACTATATCAGGTTTTATACAAGATCTAGCAGCTAGATTATTTTTAACAAACACATTTTTAAAAATTAAAACAGAAGTTATTCAAGTAAAGGTGCAAAAATTGGTTAACATGTACACCCGGTAACATAGCAGTATGATGTGAAGTCCTCTAAACATCCCCAAACCACTCTCACGTAGTTCAGGGAAAAAAAAGCACAGGTTTCTTTGCAGAGATTAACTCTCAGTAAAAAGACAACACTGGCTAATGGGTTATTCTCGAAGACAAAACGATAAAGCGTAAGATATACTAGTATATGTAGTATAACAGGGGCCTACAGTTATCACCAATCATGCAATGTACAGGAAGCCTTACTATCTATCCAATGATCACAGTTTCAATTACTTATTTTAAAGAAATCGGTCAGATGTGTCCACCAAACCTGATACAAAGCTATTTTCCATAATCCTTCAAAACTTAAATCTATCATGTCATATTAAATGTAAAGCATCTTCATAATGTTCGCATTGCTGACCTATCTGGGTCAAGGCAGATCCCCAGGAATGGTAATGAAGAATTTTCAACTGCCTTGTATAGTCAAAGCTCAGTGCTTTATGATAATGGTTCACCAGTTGGGCAAGTTTGTACCAAATTGGCATACATCAATAAACTGCTACAGCAATTCCTGCAGCATATCCAGGCTTAGTACTATGATCCAAAAATAGGCTTTTGAAACAACCAAGAAGATGCATACATCTACCCAAGCCCTGGGCGATTATACAGTATCATTGCCTTTCATTGTTGCATCTGACGCAACTTTAATTTTCCTGGCTCTGTTTTGCTATTACTTGTCTATAATCCTAGATTCTCCATCTCAAGCTCCTCTTTGAAGATCCTCCATAAAATCTTTTTACTTGACCAGGTTTTTGTTCTTTTTGGTCATGGCTCCTTTTCAGGCTTAACAAGTACTTTGATTTGTCCACGTGAATTGCCTTAGCTGGTTCTATACTGGTTGAAGATAGCATATAAAAGCAAGGTTACCCTGTGGAATGCCAGTAGGGATAGAATGGGATTGACAGTATTGTTGCTAACAGGGACAAGAGCAGAGACTTGAAATAGGATGCAAGTAAGGATAACAGAAAAGGTGTGACCAGGTTATAACGGCGTAATGCTGTGAGTAGCATTGGAGGATGTGAGAAGAGATGTGCAAAAAGGTATCAGTTCAGTTGCAAGTGTTTTGTATATGGGTGCATAAGTCAAAATATTGTAGTGTTTTACAAGCTTATTGTTGACTTAATTGTACAGGTGAACTGTGTGGCCATGGTTGATGGATTAGTTCTTTGTAACCAATGGCACTAAGCCTGAACAGACCAGACTTGGTGAAACCAATTCTAGAGTTAATATCCCTCTTGAGGCTGCTTTGTGAAAATAGCAGGAAGAAATTACAGGGTGAATGTATTTAACTGATAACAGGACAGAATGGAAAGCAGTACTGCCCTGACTGCATAATGTGGAAGCATGTGTGCCAACAAACATACAAAGCCACTTTTATTTTTAGCAATGACAATTTATCCACCTGCTAACTCAGCTTACATGCATTGCTCACTCTCGTGCAAGATAATAATAAGGTTAGCACTGTTTCTAGCAAGGACTTCGCAATTAGGAGCAAAACATATTTTCCCAAATGTGCTTGATATAGAACTTGATGTACAGACCAGCAAATAAAATTTCAATTAAATGCCAAGACAGCAAAATTAAATATACATGAAGGAGCAATAATCTAGCAGTCAGCAATCACATACTGCAAGTTTAAAGACAATATTCAGGATCCAAATGTGACAGGCAAACTGACGGGCTCTAAACATAAACATTACTATACTATGAGGACAAGACAGACCGGGCAATGTTGGCCGACATCATCTTACAATAGAATTTCAGCTTACAATGAGCAATGTTTTAATCAGATTCTGCAAATGATTCACGTCGAAATACTTGGCTGTAAACGCAGTGTGCAGACAAAGGGAGCTAAAGGTTGAACTCAATAGGCTCATGCAGCTTCAATTAGAGAGAGTGATTAACAGGGCACTGCAATATGTCCCATCCATTTCAATCACATCTGCTCGTATGACCTCCTCTCTCTCCCAGAACCAGGATGAGTTCCTCTTGTCCTCATCAGCCACCACATCAGCTTTCATTGTCTATGGGTCACCATTTTTCAATAGCTCCAGTATACTACCATCACCAAACACCCATTTTTCCTGACTTCCGACTTTCAATACTCCATAGTGACCATTCCCTCAGCAATATTCTAATTTAATTCATGCCTCAGTCACACCCAACAGTCCCCTTCCCTTCCTCATACCACCAATCAACCTTTCAATGCTAGTATAGGTGCTGAAGTATCTGTTTTTTTATTCCTTCCTTTCTCACCAAATGTTCCTTCCAGGTGAAACAGCTTGTTTGCATTTTTTTCAACTTAGTTTATTCTATACAATATTCACAATGTGGTCTTTTGTGCATTGAAGAGACCAAGAACAGACTGGGTGATTGCTTTGCAGGACACGTCTATTTATGCAACACAAGATCAAAAGTAGACCATGCAGCCCATCAAGATTGCTCCATATTTCAATTAGATCATGGTTGATCATCTCCTCAAATTCATTTTCCTGCACAATCTCCATAACTGTTGATTCATTAGTCTCCAGAAATCTAATAAAATTAGGTTTTACTGTCATGTGTAGTCAAGTATAGGGAAACAGGAGTACAGTGAAAAGATTACAACATCACCATTCATGATGCCATCTTAGGTACAAGGTACATAAGTATAAAATCTTTAGTAAAAAGTAGAAAAATAAAGAAAAATAAATTGAAAGTTGAACACTCCAGTTCTTGTCAGCATAAATTAGTAAATAAGAAATAAAGTTAAAAGTTTCAAATTACAGTCTTTCTTTAGTTCTGGACCTGCAGTCGCTTCAAGCTGGGCTTTCCCCATTAGGGCTCCAACTCTACCCCATGCTGGGATTGACCGTGGTCTTAAACATGCTCAATTTCCACAACCCTCTGGGTTACAGAATCCCAAAGATTTATCACCCTCAACAGACAAAATTCTTCATCATCCTCAGTCTTAAATGACCCACCTCTTGTCTTATATCCCTGGTTTTAGACACAGCAGCCAGGGGAAACACGGTAATTAAACTTACCCTGTTATGCCCTGCAGAACTTGTAACTTTCAATGAGGTCGCCCTTCATTCTTTGAAACTCTAGAAATACAGACCCAGCCCCTCTCCTCATAAGAGAATCCTTCTATCCCAGAACTTAATTGGTGAACCTCTGTGACACATCTTCTATGGCATGTTTATTCCTCCTTAGGAGGATTAAATAACAGGATTAATACTGAGCTAATTACTCTAGGTACAGCTTGAAACAACTGCAACAAGGCATCTTTGCTCCTGCACTGAAATTCCTTGCAACAAAGGTTAACATATCATTTGCTATCCTAATTGCTTGCTACAACCACTGGTCTAGTATTAGTGATTCATGAACAAGGGATTTTATCAACCTTCAAAACCGTTAACTTTTCAAGTACTCACTTTTTACAAATACTAATTGCTTTTCGTTCCTCAGTTTTACAAGTCACGTGGTATTTCTAAGGGATTTCCTGTATTAGCTTCTGTGAAAACTGACACAAAGTAACAGCTTAGATTCCCAGCCCATTCCTTGTTCTCCACTACAAATTGTCCTATCCCCACAGGTGCTTGGTCTATAGTTATACAAGATGATTTTTTTTACACACACCTGAAAAGCTAATGAACCATCATAACATTCAAGGCTATGGTCCAAATGCTCTTAAAATGGGATTAGGTTGAAGGTCAGGTGTTTCTCAGGTGTTGGTGCAGACTCAATGGCCTGAAGGGCCTTTTCTGCACTGTATGATTCTAAGCTTCACTGTTTTCCATAATGTTTCTCATTGCATTCATATTCTCTATTTCTTTTCTGAATCAGTATCTTGGTCCTGCTTTGGTAAAATTGTTCCCAATCTGAGATTTATCTCTTTTTCTGGCATCCTGATAAGGCAATGCCTTCGAGTGAATGTGATTTTTAATTTCTTTTGTTAACCGTAATTAATTTACCATTATGAGATATATATTTCTGTTGTTGTACGTCCTTAAATATTAGCCATTACCTGATTACCATTAAACTTTTCAGTGTATTTTCTCAATACATCATCCCTAACTCGTGCCCCATACCTTCATAACTTCTTTCCTTCAGACTTGAAACTCCAATTTCGTAATGAAGCATGATACATTTAAAAGTAATGCAAAATTTCATCCTATTATAGCCCTATTTCCCAAAGATCCCTCTGTATCAAGGTTATTAATTAGCCGTTTCTCATTACACAAATTAATCTAATCCCTAGTTGGCTGCTCAATGCACACACCCCAGAAATTCATTTTCGACAGCATCTGTATTAATTTGCTTAAAACCATCTATATATAAATTCAAAATGCCCGTTAGTCGGGTATTACCTCCATTACACGCATTTCTAATTTCCTCATTTATACTATGCCCCAAAATTATCACAACTTATAAACAACTCCCACCAATTTTCCTACCCCTTTGTGGCTTTTTAGCTCCACCCAAAATGTTCTTCTGCATCTTGATCCCTCAATCAAAGATCCTCTCTTACAGAAGTATTGTCCACTGTCAACAGTGCTATTCTATCTGCTTTTCCTTTCTGCCTTTCCTTTATAAAATTATGATTCACTTCGCCCACCGCCGACATCACTCCGCCCACCGCTGACATCACTCCACCTTTACAGCCAGCATCTCCAGACATGACAATAACATCCAGCCCTGCCATGTCTTCACCATCCCCCAGACCTACCCCTTACTGAGGACGAACGGTCAGTCCTCAATAAAGGACTCACCTTTGTCCCCTCTGTCCACACATCGACGAATACAACTCTCGTTTGAACTTTGGGCATTGAGCAGTTTTTCCGCCGCCTCCAAGCTTGTTTCTTTAACCATGAGCCTAACCCTCCCTCTACTGGCCCCTTTTCCTGCCTCCAACACACCCCTCCTCCTGGACACCACCCCAAGGCCTCCTACCCTCCCTTGACCTCTTCATCTCGAATTGTCATTGAGACATCGATCGCCCCAAACTCTCCACCCCTCAGAACGTGCAGCTCTCTGCTCTCTCTGCTCCAATCCCAACCTCACCATAAAACTCGCAGACAAGGGAGGCAAGGTTGTAGTATGGCGCACTGACCTCTACATTGCCAAGGCCAGGGTCCGACACCTCCTCCAATCGCCCCCTTGATCATGACCCCATCCTCAAGCACCAAAACATCATCTCCCAAAACATCCACAATCTCATCGCCTCAGGTGACCTCCCACCGACAGCCTCTAAACTCATCATTCCTCAATTCCCCATCCCCCGCTTCGATCTCCTTCCCAAAATCCACAAACCTGACTGTCCTGGTTGACCCATTGTCTCCGCCTGCTCCTGCCCAACCAAATTTATCTCCACCTATCTGGACTCCATTTTCTCACCCTCGGTTCAGGAACTCCTTACCTATGTCCATGACACCACCCATGCTCTCCACCTCTTCCAGAACTTCCAATTCCCCAGTCCCCAACACCTCATTTTAACTATGGACATCCAGTCCCTATACATCTGCATTCCCCATGTAGATGGCCTAAAGGCCCTCCGCTCCTTCCTGTCCGGCCGGCCCAACCAGTCCCCCTGCACCGACACCCTCATCCGCCTAGCCGAACTCGTCCTCACCTTCAACAACTTCTCTTTCAATTCCTCCCAATTCCTACAGACAAACAGGGCGGCCATGTTACCTGCATGGGCCCAAGCTATACCTGCTTCTTTGTAGGATACATAGAACAACCCCTCTTCCAAAGCCCTATCCCCCATCTCTTCCTCCGTTACATGGATTACTGTTTCGGCGCTGCCTTGTGCTCCCATGACGAGCTTGAACAGTTCATCCACTTCACTAACACCTTCCACCTTAGCCTTAAGTTCACCTGGACCATTTCTGATACCTGTCTCTCCTTCCTGGACCTCTCCGACTCCATCTCAGGCATCCACCTGGAAACCAATATCCATTTTAAGCCTACCAACTCCCACAACTACCTAGAATATGCCTCCTTTCACCCACCTTCCTGCAAAAAGTCTATCCCCTATTCCCAACTCCTTTGCCTCTGCCACATCAGCTCCAGAGATGAGGCATTCCCTTCCCAAACATCCCAGATGTCCTCTTTTTTCAAGGACCGCAACTTCCATGCTCTCCAGATGACACAAAAATTGTTGGAGTAGTAGATAATGAAGGGGACTGTCAGAGATTACAGCAGAATATAGACAGACTGGAGAGTTGGGCAGATAAATGGCAGATGGAGTTCAATCCGGGCAAATGCGAGGTGATGAATTTTGGAAGGTCTAAGTCAAGGGTGAACTATACAGTAAATGGAAAAGTCCTGGGGAAAATCGATGAACAGAGAGATCTGGGTGTTCAGGTCCATTGTTCCCTGAAGGTGGCATTGCAGGTCAATAGAGTGGTCAAGAAGGCATACGGCATGCTTTCCTTCATCAGATGGGGTATTGAGTACAAGAGTTGGCAGGTCATGTTACAGTTGTATAAGGCTTTGGTTCAATCACATTTAGAGTATTGCATATAGTTCCGGTCGCCACATTACCAAAAGGATGTGGATGCTTTGGAGAGGGTGCAGAGGAGGTTCACCAGGATGTTGCCTGGTATGGAGGGCGCTATCTATGAAGAAAAGTTGAGTAGATTAGAATTATTTTCAATAGAAAGACGGAGATTGAGGGGGGATTGAGGACTACAAAATCATGAGGGGCATAGACAGGGTGGATAGCAAGAAGCTTTTTCCCAGAGTGGGGGACGCAATTACTAGGGGGGATGAGTTCAAAGCGAGAGGAGGGAAGTTTATGGGTGATATGCGTGGAAAGTTCTTTACGTAAACGGCGGTGGGTGCCTGGAACGCGTTGCCAGCGGAAGTGATAGACGCAGGCACGTACATGGATGGGCAGGGAGCAAAGGGATACAGATCCTTAGAAAAATAAATGACAGGTTTAGACAGAGGATCTTGATCGGCACAGGCTTGGAGGGCCGAAGGGCCTGTTCCTATGCTGTAATATTCCTTGTTTTCCGTTTCCCTCCACAGTGATCGAAAATGCCCTCGACCATGTCACCCGCATTTCCCGCAACTCATCTCTTACACCTCCTACCCACAATAATAACAAAAACAGAGTCCCCCTCGTCCTCCCGTACCACCCCACCAACATCCAAATTCAACACATCATTCTGCGACATTTCCGCCATCTGCAATCTGACCCCACTACAAAAGACATTTTGCTCTCCCCACCCTTATGTGCTTTCCGCAGGGACCACTCTCTCCATGACTCCCTTGTCTTCTCCACACTCCCGTCCAGCCCCACCACCCACGGCACTTTTCCCTGCAACCTCAGCAAGTGCTACACCTGCCCCTATACCTCCCCATTCACCCCCCTCCCAGGATCTAAGAAGAACTTCCACATCAAACAGATGCACATTTGCTAATGTGATATACTGTATCTGCTGTTCCCTTTGTGGCCTCCTCTACATCGGGGAAACCAAGTGGACGCTTGGGGTCCGCTTTGCGAATACCTATGCTCAGTTCACAACAAACAATTACACCTCCCAGTCACGAACCATTTCAACTCTACCCCCAACCCAACTCCTCGGACGACATGTCCATCCTGGGCCTCCTGCATTGCTACAATGGCACTACCCAAAAGATGCAGGAACAGCATCTCATATTTTGCTTGGGAACCCTGCAGCCCAAGGGTATCAATGTGGACTTCACAAGCTTCATAATCTCCCCTCCCTCGACCGCATTCTAAAACCAACACAGCTAGTCCCTGCCTCCCTAACCATTCCTCCCACCTCAAGCCCCATCCTCCATCTCCTACCCACAAACCTCATCCCGCCTCCTTCACCTGTCCGTCCGCTCTGGAGCAAACTATCCCCTCCCTAACTCCCCATCTACATTCACCTTCACTGGCTCTAACCCCGCCTCTTTGACTTGCGTGTCTCCTCTCATCCTATCTTCTCCTTTATCCATCTTCTTTCCGCCTCTCCCTCTCTCCCTATTTATTTCAGAATCCCCTTCGCCTCCCCCATTTCTGAAGGAGGGTCTTGGCCCGAAATGTCAGCTTTCCTGCTCCTCTGACGCTGCTTGGCCTGCTGTGATCATCCAGCTTCACACCGTTTTATCTCTTAGTCATCTAGTGGCTGCTATCCTTAATGGCAATTATGTCAAGATGATTTACCTGTATTTGGACACTTAAAACGTCTTCTTGATTTGTGATTATTACACGCATTCAGATAAGTGTTTCTAATTCTGCATCAACATTATTCTTCATTTTCATCCATGCTGTTGCTTTGTTTTTCTCACTACTCCTCTACTTATTTTGCTTCCCTTGAACCTAAACTGTCAGCTTCCCAGTCTCCTGTCAATCTAGTTTAGATCAGAGAGACAGTAAAAACTGCTGATGCTGGAGTCAGAGATAACACAGTGTGGAGTTGGAAGAGCACGGCGGAGCAAGCAGTATGAGAGGAGCCGAAACATCAGGTCGGGACCCGAAACATCAACTTTCCTGCTCCTCTGACGCTGCCTGGCCCGCTGTGCTCCTCCAGCTCCAAACTGTGGTATCTCTAGTTTAAATTCTACCCAACAGCGCCGGTAAATGTCCTCCTGAGGATGGTGGTCCTAATGCTGGAGAGTTTCCTTGGAGAGGTTCTACCTGCCCCCAGGCTGATCACAATGCCTCAGATCTAATGCTCTCCTTCCTATATCAGTTATCCAGTCATGCGTCCAGAGAATCACAGAATCCCTACAGTGTGGAAAAAGGCCCTTCAGTCCAACAAGTCCACACTGACCCTCAGAGCATCCCACCCAGACCCATCCCTCTATAGCTCACCTAATCTACATATCCTTGAATACTGTAGGCAATTTAACACAGCTTATCCACCTAGCCTGCACATCTTTGGACTGTAGGAGGAATTTGGAGCACCTGGAGGAAACCCACGCAGACATGGGGAGAATTTGCAAACTCCACACAGACAGTCACCTGAGGGTGGAATTGAACCTGGGTCCCTGGCACTGTGAGGCAACAGTGCTAACCATTCAGCCACCGTGCTGCCCCAAAGTGGAAAATGTGGCCATCGATCTCACTACCTGTCTAAGGCAAGCAAGTGGTCTATCATTTGAGCTAATCCCCCCCAAGTTAATTGCTCAACTTTCCTATTCTGATGTTCATAAGCATATGTCACTTTAAGTGATCTTACCATTACTACTTTAGAGGTTCTGCTTTTCGATTTTCTTTCTATATCACTGACATTTGCTTTTGGGACCTCAGACCCCTTCCTATCTAAGTCATTAGTAGCAACAGTGACCATGCTGTCAGTCTGAAAGCTGCTCTGTGACCCCCACCTGGGGAGGCAATATGTAACTCTGAAATAATGTTTACAGTCACAGAAACACCTGTCTGTTCCCCTAACTACCCAATCACAAATGCTCTTCCTCTCCTCAATCTGATCATCTTAGGTGATCATAATTCCCTCTCTGATTCCAAGCTTCTAACCAGTAAGCGATCACCTCTCTGAAAGTGTCGTGTAGCTCTGGACGTCATGGTTTCACCTTAATAACTTCAGCCACGACTTGAGTTTCGAGTTACTGCAGCTGGTAATACTTTATGCACATATGGTTATGTCAGTCACAAAGGCACCTCTCATCATTTAATACGGTCTGTAGGAATGCCCAAGACCTATCGGAATAAGGAAGTAAGTGACAGATATATTAATTAAGAGTTAATTGTGTTTGAATTGTTTATAAATATAGGGAGCTAGTAATCAGTGGGATGTCACTTTAATGGACTGTGACTCAAATAAAGCTCTTATATACAAGTGTGGACTTGAATTCTGTTTAAATAGAATTATCTGTTGGAGTACAACATTTGTGGCAGAGGATGGTTGAATCAAAATGTGGAAGTTGCAGAGTACGATTACCAACTCCTGTTTTCTGAGAATGAGCCTTATAAGCAGTGGAAGAAGATGGCCTTAGCACTTTCATCACAATACAGAAGCAGGATAAGAAGCAATTTTTTTGGGAATTGGAGTCTGATGGTTTAAACACGGATGAAGGTAAGGACAAATTGTTAAATTTCGTGCATAAAATTTAAAGCAGAAATTATCTATTGACTACTTATCAGTCATGTTCAGATTTTGACATTTGGAAAGACTGAAGGCAGTACTATGAACAAGTATAAAATGGAATTCAGTAGGTCTTGTGCAAGACTGTAGAAATTTGATTTGGAAATTTCCCAACCTGGCATATCTAAAAATGAAATGAAACCTAGTGAAGCTACCAAACAAGACTGCATGTGTGCCAAACTTCATAAGTAGCAAATCATAGACAGATATAAGCGATCTCACAACCAACTGATCAGATCTAAGCTCTGCACTCCTGTTACGTTGAGTCGTGGGTGGTGGTGGAAAGTTAAACAACTCACTGGAGGAGCAGGCCAGTCTTCAGACAATTCGATTCACAGAACATGATTTCGAGAAATGGGCAGATACCGCAGTAGCTATGGACCCTGACAACATTTCGGCAATAGTATTGAAGACTTAAGCTCCACAATTTATCACTCCCTTAGCCAAGCTGTTTCAGTTCAGTTACAACGCTGGCATCTACTCAACAACGTAAGAATTTGTCTAGGTATAACATGAACGCAGGTAGAATAACAAATCCAACCTGTCCAGTTAGTGCCCGGTGAGTCTAGTCTGGATCATCAGCAATAACCTGCTCTGTGATGCCCAGTTTGGGTTCTAACAGGGCCACTCTTTACAGCTTTGGTTCAAACATGGAGGAAAGAGTTGAATTTCAAAGGTGAGGTGAGAGTGACAGCCCTTGACACCAAGGGCTCATTTAATCAAGGAGTCCAAGGAAAACTGGAATTAATGAGAATCTGGGGACAAATTTTGTGCTGTTTGGAGTTATACCTGGCACAGAGGAAGCTGGTTGTGGTTTCTGGAGGTCAATCATCTCGGTTAGAACGTCCCTGTTGGAGTTGCTCGGCGTAGTGTCCCAGGCCCAGCCATCTTCAACTGCTTCAACCATGACTTTCCCTGATCATAAAGTCAGAAGTGGGGATGTTCACAAATGATCTCTCTATGTTCAGCATCATTCATGACTCCTCAGATACTGAAAGAGGTCATTTCAAATGCAACAAGATCTGGACAATATACAGGTTTGGGCTGACAAGTTGCAAGTACATTTGGGCACAAAAATATCAGACAATGACCATTTCCAATGAGAGACAATCTAATTGCTGCCCCTTGATATTCAATGGCATTACCATCACTGAATCCCCCACTATCAATATCCTGCAGGTTACCATTGACCAGAAACTCAACTGGAGTCCTCATTTAAATACAATGAATCCTGGCTCCCCAGAGACTGTCCAACATCTACAAGGCACAAGTCAGGGGTGCAATGGAATACTCCTCACGTGCCTGGATGGGTACAGCTCCAACAACACTCAAGAAGTTCAACACGAGCCAGGGCAAAGCAGCCCACTTTACTGCCACCACTTCCACAAGCATCCACCCTCTCCAACACCAGTGCTCAGAAGCAGCAGTGACTGCTATCTACTAGAAGCTCTGCAGAAATGCAAAGATCCTTAGACATGACCTTTCAAAACTTCAACTGCTTCCATCTCAAAGGACAAAGGCAGCGGACACACGGGAACACCACCACCTGCAGGATCCCCTCCAAGCGACTCACCACCGTGACTTGGAAATAAAGCACTGTTCCTGTGTCAACATCCTGGAATTTTCTCCCTGAGGGAATTATGGACTCACATACAGCACACAGATTGTAGTAGTTCAAGAAGGCAGCTCACCACCACCTTTCAAGGGCAACTAGTGACAGGGGTTAAATGCTAGTCAACCAGCAATGCCCACATTCCACGAGTGAATAGAATAAATTATGTAAAGTAACAGAGATTATGTGCAACGAATTACACTGGTAGTCGACCGTCAATGAAGAAACCGCAAGAAAATGGGTATGGAAATTGACAAAGCTAGTTCATTTGGAAATTCTGCAATTTTGCAATTTCCACAATTGGAATAGTCCTGTATTCCTTTAGCTTCAGTGCTCAAGAAATTGAAGAGATGTTACTGATATCAGAGGTAGTAACTGCCTGTGTGGAGTTTGCACATTCTCCCCGTGTCTGCGTGGGTTTCCTCCCGGTGCTCCAATTTCCTCCCACAGTCCAAAGATGTGCAGGCTAGGTGAATCGGCCATGCTAAATTGCCCACAGTGTTCAGGGGTGTGTGGATTATAGGGGGATGGGTCTGGGTCGGATGCTTCAAGGGGCGGTGTGGACTTGTTGGGCCGAAGGGCCTGTTTCCACACTGTAGGGAATCTAATCTAATCTAATCTAAAAGATCAAAGGCAAGAAAACATAGTGTAACACTCAAACAGCATGTCTGACAGCGAACACGTCATTGAAAGAGAACACAAACCATTGAAAGAAATCCTATTAATAGAAGCGGGAGGTCAAACAGTAGTGGTCCTGAAAAAGAAAAGAGGTAATACAGAGGGCATAATTAGAGTCATAGAGCTCTACAGCACAGAAAAAAGTCCTAGCTGATCAAAAAACATGTGCCTAACTATTTTAATCTAATTTCCAGCATTTGGCCTATAGCCTTGTTCCTTGGCTTTGCAGGGGCACATCTAAATAATTTCTCAATATTGTGAGGGCTTTTGCCTCGACTACCTCACAGGCAGTGAGTTCCAAATTCCTACCAACCTCTTGGTGAAATAGTCTTTCTTCATATCTCCTCTAAACCTTTGGCTCCTTATTTTAAACCTACACTCCCAGTCACGGATCCCTCTCATTAACAGGAAATAATTCTTCCTGTCTAGCTGATCTGTGTTCCTTATAACTTTATACATCTCAATCATGCCCCTGTCAACTTACTTTGCCCCTAGGAAAACAACCCCTGTCAATCCAATTTCGTCATAAATGAAACTCGTCATCCCAGGCAACAAGAGATAGTAGGAACTGCCGATGCTGGAGAATCTGAGATAACACAGTGTGAAGCTGGATCAACACTGCAGGTCAAGCAACATCAAAGGAGCAGGAAAGTAGATGTCTTGGGTTGAGACCCTTCTTCAGAAATGGAGGAGGGGAAGGGGATTCTGAAATAAATAGGGAGAGAGGGGGAGGCGGATAGAAGATGGATAAAGGAGAAGATAGGGTGAGACGAGACACACAGGTCAAAGAGGCTGGGTTAGAGACAGAGAAGGTGAATGTACGTGGGAAGTTTGGGAGGGGGATAGGTCGGTCCAGGGAGGATGGACAGATGAAGGAGGCGGGATGAGGTTAGTGGGTAGGAAATGGGGGTGGGGCTTGAGGTGGGGGGAATAGTTAGGGAGGCGGGGATTAGTTGGGCTGGTTTTGGGATGTGGTTGGGGGAGGGGAAATTTTGAAGTTTGTGATGTCCACATTGATACCCTTGGGCTGCAGGGATCCCAAGCAAAATATGAGATGCTGTTCCTGCATCTTTGGGTGGCGTCATTGTAGGAATGCAGGAGGCCCAGGATGGACATGTCATCCGAGGAGTGGAGGGGGGAGATGAAATGGTTCGTGACTGGGAGGTGTAGTTGTTTGTTGCGAACTGAGCATAGGTATTCCACAAAGCGGTCCCCAAGCGTCCGCTTGGTTTTCCCGATGTAGAAGAGGCGACAACGGGAACAGCGGATACAGTGTATCACATTAACAGATGCAGGCAAACATCTGTTTGATGTGGAAGGTCTGCTTAGGGTTTGGGATGGGGGTGAGGGGGGAGGTATAGGGGCAGGTGTAGCACTTGCTAGAATTGCAGGGAAAAATGCCAGAGGGAGTGGAGCTGGAGGGGAGTGTGGAGCGGACAAGGGAGTCACAGACAGAGTGGTCCCTCCAGAAAGCACATAAGGGTGGAGACGGAAAAATGTCTTTGATAGTGGGATCAGATTGAGATGGCAGAAATGTTGGAGGATGATGCGTTGGATTTGGAGGTTAGTGGGGCAGTACGTGAGGATGAGAGGGATTGTGTTTTGGTTATTATTGCAGGTAGGAGGTGTGAGAAATGAGTTGCAGTAAATGCGGGAGGCATGGTCGAGGGCATTTTTGATCACTGTGGAGAGGAATTTGCGGTCCTTGAAAAAGAGGCATAGTGGAATGCCTCATCCCGGGAGCAGATGTTGTGGAGGCAAAGGAATTGGGAATAGGGAATGGCCTTTTTACAGGAAGGTGGGTGAGAGGAGTATTCTAGGTAGTTGTGGGAGTCAGTAGGCTTAAAATGGATATCGGTTTCCAGCTGGATGCCAGACATGGAGATAGGGAGGTCCAGGAAGGAGACAGAGGTATCAGAGATGGTCCAGGTGAACTGAAGGTTGGGGTGGAAGGTGTTAGTGAAGTGAATGAACGGTTCAAGCTCCTCATGGGAGCATGAGGCAGCGCCGAAACAGTCATCCAAGTAATGGAAGAAGAAATGGGGAATAGGGCCAGTGTAGATTTGGAAGAGGGATTGTTCCATGTATCCTACAAAGAGGTAAAGAGAAAAAGACCTTACAAACTATTGCCTTGTCCTCTCCTTAGTATTTTTCTTCGTCCTTGAGTTGAATTTCTTCTGTGCCTCCTGATTACTCCCAGAAACTCCTGCCAATCTTCTTCCCTTCTAGGCTCCCCTAACAATCCCGTCTTGTCAGCTCATCCCTCAAATTTTTAGATTTACCTTTACTCAACTGTAATGTCAATATATCTGATTCCAGCTTCTCCTTGTCAAAACAGAAGAGCAATGTGGTCTCTGCACCCAAGGGGTTCCTTCACCACACTTTGACTACTGCCAAGAGACCTGTGCATAACTGCCATCAGGGTCTTGTTCCCTTTGCAGTTCCTCAACTCTATGCCTTCTGACCCTATAACACTTGTTGCTAACAATCTAATTTCATTTATTACTGACAATGCTGTCCCACCTCCTCCATCCTGCATGTCCTTTTGACAGGATGTGTATCCTTGGATATTTAGTTCCCAGTCCTGATCCTCTTTCAGCTACGTTTCACCCACATCATAGTCAACAAATTCAATCTACATTACAAGCTCATTTACCTTGTTCTATAAAATGCATGAATTTAAGTACAACAGTCTCAGTCCTGCATTGACCACTCCCCTTTCCACACATGTCGCCTTTATCTGCTATGCCTGAAGTTAGATTCCTGAGCTTTTCCATGCTCTTCGTCCTATTACTGGTTCAGGAAATATTAATAACTTCTCCAGAACACTCCTCCCTTTAACTTTTCAATTGTTTTCCATGCAACTGAACCCATTCCCCCCCCAAATTTAGTTTAAAATCCTATACATAACCCTAGTTATGTGATTCGCCAGGACTCTGGTCCCAGCATGATCCAAGTGCAGCCCATCTCATTAACATATCTGAGATAACACAGTGTGAAACTGGATCAACACAGCAGGCCAAGCAGCATCTTAGGAGCAGGAAAGCTGATGTTTCGGGCCTAGACCCTTCTTCAGAAATGGGGGAGGGGAAGAGGGTTCTGAAATAAATAGGGAGAGGGGAGAGGGGGGAGGCAGATCGAAGATGGATAGAGGAGAAGATAGATGGAGAGGAGACAAGACAAGTTAAAGAGGCAGGGATGGAGCCAGTAAAGGTGAGTATAGGTGGGGAGGTAGGGAGGAGATAGGTCAGTCCAGGGAGGACAGACAGGTCAAGTGGACGGGATGAGGTTAGTAGGTAGGAGATGGGGGTGGGGCTTGAGGTGGGAGGAATGGTTAGGGAGGCGGGGGACTAGCTGGGTTGGTTTTGGGATGCGGTCGGGGGAGGGGAGATTTTGTAGCTTGTGAAATCCACATTGATACCATTGGGCTGCAGGGTTCCCAAGCAGAATGTGCTGTTCCTGCAACCTTCTGGTGGCATCGTTGGGGCACTGCAGGAGGCCCAAGATGGACATGTCGTCTGAGGAATGGGAGGGGGAGTTGTTTATTGTGAACCGAGTGTAGGTGTTCTGCAAAGTGGTCCCCAAGCCTCTGCTTGGTTTCCCCGATGTAGAGGAGGCCACAACGGGTACAGTGGATGCAGTATATCACATTAGCTGATGTCCAGCCAGCTCTACACCTTGTTATCTCAGATTGTCTTGCATCTGCAGTTCCTATTATCATTGAAATAGGTCCTTCCTTTCCAAGTACTTGTGTATATGACCCATGAATTCAGAACAATTTCTCCCACACCAATCTTCTGGCCACGCACTTTACCTCTTAAATCTTGCAGACCATGGGCCAATTAGTTTGTGACCCAGGTGGTAACCCAGATACTATTACATTTTCAGTTCTGCTTTTTAATTTATCCCTAGCTACTCAAATTCCGTTAGCAGAATCTCTTCAGATACTTCAGGGCCTTTTACTCATCCTATCCTCAAAACTCTGTACACCACTTTCAATCAGAAATCCCTTACTCTCTACTTAAAGCATTCTCAAAGAATAAACTTCCACAGACCTCTATGGTACAGAATTCCAATGGGCCACAACATGCTGAGTAAAAACAATTTTTCTCACCTCTAATATAAATCGTGTCCCTTTTGTTTTAAATTGTATCTCCTGGGGCTAGACTCCTCAACCAGGGAAAACATCTTACCTTCATCTAATCTGTCTATCCCTTTAAGTGTTTTGCAGGTTTCAACAAGATCATCTTTCATTCTTCAAAACTCTTAGGAATACAGGCCTTGTATGTTCAATCTCTCTTCACAGTCCCACCATCCTGGAAAAAGGTCTAGTGAAATTCCATTGCATTCCCTCTGTGACAATGATATCTTCCTTGTGATAAGAAGACCACAACTGTACACAGTACTCCAGGTGTAGTCTATTTTCATTGGTAGTCATGACATGGAGATACTGGCATTGGGCTGGGGTGGACAAATTCAGAATTCACATGACACCAGGTTATAGTTCAATAGGTTTAAGTGAAATCGCAAGCTTTTGAAGTGCTGCTCCTTCAGACTTACCTGACGAAGGAGCAGTGGTCTGAAAGCTGTGATGTCAAATAAACTTGTTGGATTATAACTCTGTGTTGTGTGATTTCTGACCTTGTATATTTTCGTGCCAGGTTTCGTTACTTCTCAAATCCTCTTGCAATAAAGGAGGTTGGAGGTGGCTAAAGTCACTCCAATATTCAAAATGGGAGGTACACAGAAAACAGAGAATTATAGACTGGTGAGCCTAACATCGATAGTGGAGAAAATTCTCGAATCCATTGTCAAGGATTTTATAGCAGAGCATTTAGAAGGCAGTGGCAAGATCAGGCAGATTCAGCATATATTTATGAAGGGGAAATCATGCTTGTCAAATCTGCTGGAATTCTATGAAGATGTTACGAGTAGAGTTGACAAGTGGGAGCCAATCAATATAGTATGTTTGGACTTTCAGCAAGCATTTGACAAAGTCCCACATAAAACATTAATGTGCAAGATTAAAGCACATGGGATTGGGGGAAGTGTATTGAGAAAACTGGTTGGCAGAGAGGAAACAAAGGGCAGGAATTAATGGATCTTTTTCAAATTGGCAGGCAGTAACTAGTGGGGTGCCACAGGATTCAGTGCTGAGACCCCAGCTATTCACTATATATTAATGATTTAGGTGGGGGTACAAAAATGTAACATCTCCAAGTTTGCAGATGATACCAAGTTGGGTGGGAGGGTGAACTGTGACGAGGATGCAGAGATCCTTCAGCACGATCTCAGTAGGTTTACTGAGTGGGCAATTCAATGGCAGATGCAGTGTAATTTGTATAAATGTGAGGTTATTCACTTTGGAAGCAAAAACAAGGCGGCAGATTATTACCTGAATGGCTGTGAATTGGGAGAGGGGAATGTGCAGCGGGATCTGGGTGTCCTTGTGCATCAGTCGCTGAAGGTACATGCAGGTACAGCAGGCGGTAAAGAAGGCAAATGGTATGTTGGCTTTCATTGCACAAATTTTAAGTACAACAGTGGGGATGTGTTGTTGCAGCCATACAGGGCCACGGTGAGGCCACACCTGGAATTTTTTGTGCAGTTTTGGTCTCCTTTTCTAAGATAGGATGCTCTTGCTCTCGAGGGAGTGCAGAGAAGATTTACCAATTTGATTCCGGTGATTCCAGGAATGGTGGGTCTGAAGTATGAGGACAGATTGACTCGGTTGGGATTGTTTTTGCTAGAGTTCAGAGAAATGAAGGGTGATCTCACGGACACTTATAAAATTCCAACAGGACTGGACAGGGTTGATGCAGGTAGGATGTTTCCACTGGTTGGTGTGTCCAGGACAAGGGGTCACAGTATGAGGATTCAGGGTAGACGATTTAGGATGGAGAAGAAGAGACATTTCTTTACCCAAAGAGTGGTGAGCCCATGGAATTCATTACCACAGGAAGTAGCTGATGCCAAAACTTTGAATGTATTCAAGAGGCGACTAGATATAGCACTTAGAGCAAATGGAATCAAAGGTTATGAGGTTATGATGAGAAAGCAGGATTAGGCTATTGAGTTGGACAATTAGCCATGATTGTGAAAAATGGCATAGCAGGCTTGAAGGGCTGAATGGCCTCCTCCTGCCCCTATCTTCTATGTTTATATCATTCCATTTGCCTCCCTAATAGCTTGATATATCTGCATGTTAAGCTTCATTGACTTATCGATAAGGACACTTTAGTCAGTTTGTACATTTACATTTCCCAACCTCTTACCAATTAAGAAATAGTATGTCATTTGCTCCTCCTACTAAAATTGATAACCTCACATTTTTTCCACATTATATTCCTTCTTGTCCATTCATTAAGCTGTCTCCATATTCATGAAACTGCTTTACATTGTCTTCACAACATGCATTCCCACTTCACTTTGTACCATCCACAAATTCAAAATATTATATTTGCTTCCCACCTTCAAATCACGTACATAGATACGATGAACAGCTGGAGCACAAGTACTGGACCTCATCTCACTAGTCACAGCCTGCCAACTTAAGAATTATGTATTTATTTCTACTCTGCTTTCTGAATCATTAATCTATTTGCACATTAACTCCTGTCCCATGTGCTTTAATTTTTAATTTGCCACCTACAAGAACTTTCTCAAACATTTCTGAAAAACCTATGTATCCTACATTTATCAGCTCTCCTTTCCCAATTTTGTTACTAACATCTTCAAGCAACTCTAACAAGTGCATTAAACATGGTCTCTCAATAACAAATCCATATTTACTATGCTCAATCAGATCAGCATAACCAGGTGTCCATTTATCCCATTTTTATATTAGATTCTAGAATTTTCCCTGCTACCGAAGTAAAGCTAACAAGTCTGCAGATCCCTGTTTTCTCTCTCATTTCTGTCTTAAAATGTGCGTGATATTTATTTATGACCTTTCAATGTGAAGCATTCATTCCTAAATCTAGACAGCTTTGGAGGAAAATCACCAAAATGTTGATTATCTCTATTTGCACCTCCTTCAACACTCTGGGATCTAAACCACCAGATCCTGAAGATGTATCAGTTGCTAGCCTCATTCATTTCACCAGTACAACCAGCTTATAAATGGTAATTGTTTTCAATACCTCATCTCCCCTGGCTATTCCAATCTCTAATTCTGGAAAATGTCCTCAGTGAAAACAGTCACAAAGTAATCACTCAGCTTTTCTGCGATTTCTCTATCGCCTGTAATAAATATTCCTAATTCTGCCTCTAACGGATCCACATTTGTTTCGCCAAGCATTTCTTCTTTACATACTTATAACAGCTCCTACAGTCCATTTTAACACATTTTTTGCTGAATTGCATTCATATTATATTCTTTCTTTCCTTAAGTTTCTTAGTCCTGTTTTATAGCAGTCTGTAAAAAAACTCCCTACTCCTCAGAATTACTGCTATTTCTGATAACTTTATATTTGTTTTTATTTTTAATCTTATACAATCGTAAACTTCCTTCATTAGTCACCATTTCCCGACCTTTGAAATTTTACACTTAAAGGAATGTATAGTTGCTGTAAATCATGTAATAGTTCTTTGAAGACTATCCATTGCTTATGTCACAGCCTCACTTTGAATGTATTTTCCCAATCCACCTCAACCAATTTATGCCTCAGGCCTACATAATTTTCCAGATCCAAATTTAACATGCTTGCTTCAGAATGAACTACCTCACTTCCAAATACAATGTGAAATTCCATTGTTCTCACACATCCCAAATGGTTCCTTTATGACTAGATTGCTAATTAGGCCTTTCCAATTACATAATATGAGATCTAAAATAGCACTTCTTCCAGTTGGGTCCTCAACATACTGCTCTAGAAAATGATCCCTAATGCACTCCTGGAAGTCAGGCTTCCACAGCTCTCATGTTTGGTTGGATTATGCTGTCCTTTTGAAGACTAAAGTCACTTATAATAACTTCTTTTCCCATACTACATGCTTCTCTTATGGCCTAATTAATAGCATGTCCAACATTTGTGTGTTGGTTACTCAACTAATGCAACACCTCAAACAAGTAAATAGCTATTCCCAAAAGCTTCATACGTTCTTCTCATTATCAGGCTGCTGCATGCCTCATCGTATGAAGGAATGCATACAGCTGTCATCTGCAGAGTATGTCAGCACTGACCTTTCTCTGAGCTATAAACCTGTTCTATTCCTTATGTTCCCAATGTAGGTCACTGCTGTCAGGAGTGGTGGGATCCAGTCACAGTTGGGATGTTGACCTCAGTAAGAAGGTAAAGGAAAATGCAGGTGTGGCAGAAAGCCTTCACAAAGGCCAAAGAGCTCCCAACACAGGCAGAGGCCAAATCTGTGAGCAACTCAGGATCTTCTGGGGTCACAGGATGGCCACAGTCTGTAGTCCTTGAATCCATTTGCTCAGGATGAGTGAAGCATAGTGTTGACACAGGTCCTGCATGTCCAGGATACTGTGGTGGAACTATGCCAGGCTACAGAATTGAAAGGCCATTGTCTCTTGGTAACTATGAAGGTGACAGCTGTTTTCATGTGACCAGCTTCATCCAAGAAGCAATGGATGACTTGTTTGTAATCTTTCAGTCATTCTCCCAAATGCATCAGATCATGACCAATTCTATGTGTGCCACATTGGTTTATTTTGCTTCCTGATGACAAGGCCAGTGCCATTTGTAAATATAGCTGGCTTTCGACAGGTGCATGCTGCCAGTAACAGCACAATTGTCACACTGAGAAGGTTGTTTCACAACAATGTAGAGTTCATTACTTGTTCCACTTCCTAGAGGTGGATGTCCACTCCCTTGGCATGCCAAGACTCCTCCATCCAGAAGCATTATTTTGTACCTGTTATATTTGAGGGTCTAGCAGCCTTACAAGACTGCTTAAATGGGAACAAAGCCATTCAATGTGACCATAGCTGATAACCCCATTGCAAAACTCCCGACTGATGAAGAGAGCAGATACCACGCTGCCCAGGTTTCCACTCAAGCCATGATGGAGCAGATAATAGGGCTGATAAGGTACACTTCGGTTGTTTGAACCATTCATTCTAGCATGCTGCGATCTGCATAATTGTGATTGACAATGTGGTGATGTGTGGATGCCGAGGAACTGTGAAAACAAGAGCAGTCTTCCAGTGGGGGAGGTTGATGAAATTTTAGAGGAACTCTCCTTGTGCATGACAAAGCTGAGCAGCCACAAGTTGGACAGCACTTTATTGACACCCGGTTCCAAGAGATGAGTGTCAATAAATATGGAACTGTTAAAACAAAGCAGTTCAGGCAGCATCGAGCAGCAGGGAAGTCAACGTTTCAGGTCGAAAACCTTCGCCAGGACAGGATGAAGGATTTCAGTCTGAAACATTGACTTCCCTGTTCCTCAGATGCTGTCTGACTTGCTGTGCTTTTCAAGTTTCATATTTATGGACTGTAGTTTCCAACATCTGCAGTCCTTACTGTCTCCAATAGATGTAAAGTAGTAAGTGGTCAATATGGCAGCATTTTATTTGTATTGTACGGAAGAATTGTAGCCTCTATTCATTTCTTTTTGTGCTTGCTTTTGAGGGCTATAAATAAAAACTCATCTTTAGAACTGTTCAAATTGCGACAGACACTCCGCCAGGCAATTAATAAGGTGCTGGTCCTCAGCCAGGATTAGGGACAGAAGAGCCTTGACAGAGATAGCGAATGGATGTAGCTAATGATAGGTATACTGGTATTTAGACAGCGACTAGGGCAAGAAATTAGAATGTACATGAGTTTTATACGTCAACCATGTCAGAAATATTCTGTGTATAGCATGTGATTGGGGCACTACATGGTCAGTGAAGGGCAACTTCAGAATGCCAATGCTTGGCCTGGTTTTAAAGTTGTTGTGGATGTCAGGGATGATGGTTCTATTTTGGGACATCTGGTGAGTGGTGGGTTCTCCCCGCAATGGCAAGAAGGAGAATCAGGTAGTATGGAATGAGAGGTACACAACAAAAGCAGGTAGGTAGTTAACAAGATAGATTATGATGAAGCGAAAGGAAATCCCAATCATCCTTGCGGGCAGAAACTCCACAAGAAACTCAATGAAATTGACAAGCAAAATATTGTAAGATTTAGCACTTAGATTTTGAGACTCTTCTGAAAATGACTAAAAACTAGAAAACTCTCCTTATATGTACTCGGCTCCCCATAATGAGGAGTCTGAAACCAATGCCACGTGGATTCTGGTCTTTCTGATAGTTATCCCAGTTTCTACAAAACTGGGGATCAGAAATCTGTTTTCCACAAGGTCAAGTCACAGCCCTGTACTTCGAGTCAGGAAGAATGAATCAATTTATAGAGTTGGAGAATCAGTCCTAGGTTACATCTCACTCAGCTTTGAGTGCAGCTTCCTGCTAGTAGCCTGGGGGTCAGTGATTTTTTTTTTATGTTTGCTCACAAAACGTGAATCAGCTGGCTGAGCCAACATTATTTGCGATCCCTAAATGTACTGCAGAAAGTGTTTATGGAAGGTTGTCTTGTACTATTGCAATTCTTCTGAGGTAGGTTCCCCAACAATGCCATTAGGAAGGGAGTTCTAGGATTTTAGCACAGTACATTGAAGGAATGGCACTATGGTTCTATGTTAGCTTGATGTTTGGCTTGGAGAGGAATTTCTAGCTGCTGGTGTTCCATGTATTTGCTTTGACCTTCTAACTGAAGAATTCACATGTTTAGAAGGTACAATCAAAGGAGCCTCAGTGAGTTGCTGCAGCGTATCTTTTGTATGGTACACACTGTGCATCAGTCAAAGGAGTGAATGTTTAGGGCATTAGATATGGCGTCAATCAAGTTGAATGCTTTGTCCTGGATGGTGTTGAATTTGTTGCAGTCACACTCATCCAAACAAGTGGATAGTATTCCATCATATTTGTGCTTTGTAGATGATAGAGAATCCTGGGGGGAATAGGAGATGAGTTATTCACCAGCCTCTGATTTGCCCTTTGTATTTTTCAGTTATAGTATTTATATGGCTAATCCAGTCCCATCAGGCCCCAAGGTAATCAGGCTCCTGTCTTTCTTTCTGGTGAGTTCTAGTGAATTAGTGTCAGCAGTCAGTAGACCTCTCAAGTAAGTCCCTCACACCACCTTAAATTGACTATTTGTGATGAAGCATCATTGACAGTTTAGAAAATTGTCAAAATCTCAAAACGTGACCTTTACTACCTACCATTTTCTTTGAACTAATGATGGAAGAAAGTGACGATTCTTCTCATTTGCCTTGAAAGTGTTTACCTAGTAAATTCTGGAATAGTCACTCTACTCTCTGTAGTAAGAAGTATCAGTCATACATTTTCCGTTATTGTAGATCACATACAGTGGTTTGTTGTCTGTATTACAAATTATGCGGACAGTGAAAGATGGATTGGAGGAGTCTTGGACAACAGGCAAGGACACATGTTCACTCAGACAGATGCCAGCAGCCGATCTGCCAGGTCATATCCCCTTGATCCCTTCAGAACAGAAATTACATTAACCATGGCAGACTGCTACAAGCATCTGTATCAAGGAGTTCAGACAGTCCCCTTATCCGTTGCCAATCCCTGCATGGCTATCAAAGCAATCTAGCCCTGAAACTCACAGGCCCTTTAAATCTCTGTGGTCACTAGGAATTCATTTGCTGCTGCCTCCAGTGCTGAGCCCTTGGCAGTTTGTAAGGGCAATGAATAAATATCTCAGTTGCATGAAACATCAATGTGTGACCCTTCACTGTTGCCCACTGGCCTCATGTGCTTGAATAGTCTGCCGTTTGTCTTTATTTAGGAAGGATCCCAGAACTACCATTACCCCTCTAGACTCCACTCAGCATAAGTGAGACAGATTATTTTATTTTAAAATTAGATTTCTGACTGATTCTTCCAGTTGTCCAAGATGCACCCCTCAGCTAAGATGTCTTCACAACCTCAAACAGTCGCTTGTGTGACTTGTCTCTTTTTGGGCTACCAGCCTCCAATGAAACATTGAACTTGTACTTTTCTCTGTGGTCACCCCACATCAATGTTAAGTTGTATTCAGGCTGTCCTGTAAATATCATTAGACAGCAATAAAAAGTAAAAATGTGTGAAAATCAGTTCAAATAATCGGCACCCAAGGACAGCACTGAGCCTACACAATACATAGCTCCTCTAACCATGAAAATTACAGTTTCAAAGCAGTCAAATACCATTCATGAAAATTAGACATAGGATGTTAATAAGAAGCTCTGCATTTTTAATGCAGGTTGCACGACTGCTGTAACAATGTATCTAAAGAAACTGAAAGCACAAAGCAAATCTCACTTTAATAAATTAGAAATGCCCTCAAAAAGTTGCAACAAAACCCTGTAAAACTGACTTTGATTCCTGCTGTGCCTGAAAATCAAGTTGTGATTTGAATCTAGACTTTGAGAAGTGCAGGAAAAGGCAGTGTAAACTGCAGTGTTTTACAGCTTGGTGTGGCTTCATCGTTACAGGTGGAGAATTCAACAGACTGAGCATCCACAGTTCTCCAGGATAAAGAATTCCAAAGGTTCACAACTCTCTGAATTGCCTTAAACGACTGAATTCTTATCCTGAGACAAAGACCCCTAATCTATGGCCAGGGGAAACAGCCTCTAAATGCATACCTAGTTAGATTAGATTCCCTACAGTGTGGATATAGGCCCTTCGGCCCAACAAGTTCACACCATCCCTTGCAGCATCCCACCCAGACCCATCCCCTTATAATCCAAAACCACTCCTGAACACTTCAGGCAATTTAGCATGGCCAATCCACCTAGCCTGCACGTCTTTGGACTGTGGGAGGAAACCGGAGCACCTGGAGGAAACCCACACAGACACAGCGAGAATGTGCAAGCTCTGCATGGACGGTCGCTCGAGGCTGGAATCAAACCCGGGTCCCTAGCACTGTGAGGCTGCAGCGCTAACCACTGAGCCACCATGCCACCCTTAAAACATCAGACTTTTATATATTGTGTGACAGATCCCCTCCAATTCTTCAATGCTCCAGAGAAAGGTGGTGCCATGGCGGTAATGTCATTGGGCCAGCAATCAAAAGGCCCAGGCTAATAATCTGGGGACCTATGTTCAAATTTTACCATGATGGAATTTAAATTTTATTAATATATGTGAAATTATAAAGTTCAACTCAGCAGTAGTGGACATAATAATTGATATTAACAATTATTACAGTATTGAATTAGTCACTGACTGTAAGAACCCATCTGGATCGCTAATGTCCCTTAAGGAAGGAAACCTGCCATCCATACCTAGACTACCTACAATCTGGTTGACTTTTTGGCATGGCCAGCCACTCAATAGAAAAGGTAATTAGGGATGGGCACCAGATGACCCAATAAACAACAAAGAAAAGTCAGAAAATAGCAGTCCTCTAAATCCCAGAACCAATTTGTGAACCTTTGTAGTGAATTACATAAAGGAAAGTAAAACTAGTGAAAGTAAAGTCTTCTGAATGCAGAATTTTGGTTGTATTGCTTTCACAGAAGAGGAAACTATGAAACTACTGCATTAGGCTTAGTTTCCTTGTCAACAGGATGTTAGGGGCATGATGAAATGTTGGGAGAGAAACATCCAAGGCCCATCTAATTCTCCTGGTAGTTACAAAGATAACAAGAGTTATTCACTAACCATAGGAAAGAATCTCAACCAATTAGTCTATAATGCATTTACGGCACAAATCATGGCAAATGGGTATGATTAAGTGACCATTACAGAGACATGGTTACAAGATGGTCATTACTGGGAGTTAAATATCCAGGGGTATCAAACTGTTCAGAAAGACAGACAGGAAGGTAAGGGAGGTGGTGTCGTTCTGATTTTTAAGGATGATATCAGGGCGGTAGTGAGAGATGGTATAGGTTCTACTGAACAAAAATTTGAATCCATTTGGGTGGAAATTAGGAATAGCAGTGAGAAGAAGTCACTGATAAGTGGTCTATAGGCCACCAAATAATGACATCGCGGTGGGGCAGGCAATAAACATAGATAATAGCTAAGCATGTAAAAATGGTACAGCAATCATCATGGGGGATTTTAATCTACATATCAATTGGACAAACCAGGTCGGTCATGGCAGCCTTGGGGAGGGGTTCATAAAAGGCATCCACGATCATTTCCTTGAACAATAATGTAATGGAACCTACGAGGAGCAAGCTATCCCAGATCTAGTCCTGTGTAATGAGACAGGAATAATAAATAATCTCACAGTTAGGGATCCTCCCAGAAGGAGCGAACACAATTTGGTCACATTTAAAATACAGATGGAGTGTGAGAAGGTTACATCCAGTAGGAATGTCCTGTGCTTAAACAAAGGAGACTATGATGGGATGTGGGAGGATTTAGGTAACATAAAATGGGAGCAAAAACTTTACAGTGGGTCAATTGAGGAACAGTGGAGGACTTTCAAAACGATTTCTCATAGTGCTCAGCAGAAGTATATTCCAGTGATAAGGAAGAACTATAGGAAAAGAAATAGTCAGCCATGGATGTCTAAGAAAATAAAGGAAAGTATCAGATTAAAAAAGTACATGCAGGCTAGGTGGATTGGCCATGCTAAATTGCCCGTAATGTTCAGGGGTGTGTGGGTTACAGAGGGATGGGTCTGGGTGGGATATATCAAGGGGCAGTGTGGACTTGTTGGGCCTAAGGGCCTGTTTCCACACTGTAGGCAATCTAATCTAATACAAAAATGCAAAAATTAGTGGGAAAGTAGTAGACTTTAAAGGCCAACAGAAAGTCACAAAAAAGTTATAAAGAAAAGTAAGATAGATGATGAGAGTAAACTAGCTCAAAATATAAAAACAGGCAGCAAGTTTCTATAAATATGTAAATCATAAAACAGTGGCAAAGGTTGACATTGGTCCTTTAGAGGGTGAGAAGGCCAATTTAATAACTGGGAATGAGGAAATAGCCGAGGCATGAAACAATTATTTTGTGCCGATCTTCACAGTGGAAGACACAAATAATATGCCGAAAACTGATGGCAAGAAGGTTATAGCAGGTGACAATCTAGAAACTATCATTATCATTAAGGAGGCAGTGCTGGGCAAGCTAATGGGGCTAAAGGTAAACAAGTCTCCTGGCCCTGATGAAATGCATCCCAGGGTACTCAAAGAGGTAATGGGGAAATAGCAAATGCACAAGTAATTATGTATCAAAAATCACTGGACTCTGGGGTGCTTCCCGCAGATTGGAAAACAGCCAACGTGATGCCACTGTTTAAAAAAGTAGACAAAAAGCAGGTAACTATAGGCCAGTTAGCTTAATTTTGGTAGTGGGGAAAATGCTTGAATCTATCATTAATGAAGAAATAGCAAGACATCTGGATATAAATTCTCCCATTGGGAACACCCAGCATGTGTTCATAAGGGTAGGTCATGTTTAACTAATTTGGTGGAATTCTTTGATTATTTGCATGGTGGACAATGGGGAACCTATGGAAGTGGTATATTTGGATTTCCAGAAGGCATTTGACCACATGCCACACCAAAGGCTGCTACAAAAGATAAAGTTGCACGGTATTACGGGTAATGTATTGGCATGGATACAGGATTGATTGACTAGTAGAAAGCAAAGAGTAGGGGTAAATGGGTGTTTTTCTGGTTGACAGTCAGTGGCTAGTGGTATGCCTCAGAGATCATGTGTTGGGACTGCAATTGTTTACAACTTACATAGATGATTTGGAGTTGCGGACTATGTGTGATGTGTCAAAATTTGCAGATGACACTAAGGTGAGTGGTAGAGCAAAATGTGCAGAAGACACTGAAAGTCTGCAGGGGGGCATAGATAGTCTAAGTGAGTGGACAGAGGTCTGGCAGATGGAGTACAATGTTAATAAGTGTGAGGTCCTCCATGTTGGTAGGAATAACAGCAAAGTGCATTACATTTTAAAAGGTAAAAAATTGCAGCATGCTGCTATGCAGAGGGACTCGAGTGTCCTTGCGCATGAATCACTAAAAGTAGGATTGCAGGTGCAGCAGGTAATTAAAAAGGCAAATGGAATTTTGTCTGTCATTGTTGGAGGGATGGAGTTTAAGAACAGGGAGGCTATGCTGTACATAACAAGGTGTAGAGCTGGGTGAACACAGCAAGTCAAGCAGCATCAGAGGAGCAGGAAGGCTGATGTTTCAGGCCTAGACCCTTTTTCAGAAAAGGCTATGCTGCAGCTGTATAGGGTCCCGGTGAGGCCACACCTGGAGTACCGTGTACAGTTTTGGTCTCCTTACTTGAGAAAGGATATACTAGCACTGGACGGGCTGCAGAGGAGATTCACTCAGTTGATTCCAGATTTGAGAGGGTTGGATTATGAAGAGAGACTGAGTAGGCTGGGATTATACTCACTGGAATTCAGAAGAATGAGGGGAAATCTTATGGAAACATTTAAGATTATGAAAGGAATAGGTAAGGTGGAAGCATGGAGGCTGTTTCCACTAGGAGGTGAAACTAGGACTAGAGGGCATCACCTCAAAACAAAGGGAAGCAGATGTAGGACTGAGGTCAGGAGGAACTTCTTCACCCAAAGGGTTGTGAATATATAGAACTCCCCCTGCCCAGTGAAGCGGTTGAAGCTACCTCGCTGAATGTTTTTAAGGCAAGGCTAGATAAATTTTTGAACAGTAAAGGAATTAAGGGTTATAGTGTGCGGGTGGGTAAGTGGAGCAGAGTCGCGAAAAGATCAGCCATGATCTTATTGAATGGCGGGGCAGGCTTGAGGGGCCAGATGGCCTACTCCTGCTCCTATTTCATATGTTCTTATGTACATGAGGAAACTTCCAATTATGGAAGGATATGGGATCAGATCCGAGGTCACTTCTTACTGCCAAGCTTGTTGTAACTGACTGAGGTGAAAGCAGTATTTGCATTCAATAAAATTATTTTCAAGAATGAGGTTATATATCTTACAGTTAAAAATTGTAATAAGAAAACTGAAAGTTTAGCCAAATTGTTTTTATAATGCAGGTATTAAAAGTACTGTGCAGCAGGTTTTTGGGAGGTGTTGAAACAGAAAATAATGGCAAAGTTAAAAACAGAACTGAATGAAATCCACTTAGAAGGGGATTGTAGAATCACATCAGGAAACTGTGATGGGAGATTCAGAGAGACGTTTCAGGCTACACCATCCCTATATTACAAGGTATTGTATATGGAAGGGAAAGCTGGTGAATGGGAATGGGCAGCTCAAAATTACAGTGAACTATTTATGGTCAGCATTTCCTGACAGATCAGCTGAGGTTGTTGAGGTGACCTTTTGGTCAGAGACAAATGTTCATGGTTCTGGTTTGGCTCAAGGTGTGAGAGACACACCTGGAGATGGCATTGAATGGATGTACCAGTATAAATCCTGAAAGATACTGGCAGCATCTCCCAGAGCAAGCATTAAGGGCCAACATCCAGCAGGTGTTGAGGAAGTTAATAGAGATCACAGTTGCACTGCGCAAATAGACATTGCTGTTCAGCCTTTATTAAATGCACACGCTATTCAGCTCAAACAAGTCATGTTAGGATGCTTATCCTACCAAGGTCAAATCATTTTATTTTACAAAACATCAGCAATTCCAGTACAGAGTAATATTCAACAGCACAAACTTCACGTTTAATTTTGTTTCATCGATTCTAACTACTCATGTGTCCAACAAGCTTTTCAATCTCACTGTTCTCCAGACTCCATGGGATGGACATAACTTGTGTGTGATACTGTAAAATGGGTGAGTGAGTCAGAAGCATATTTTGCATGTTTGCTGACATTTATTTAAATTGAAGTTAATAGGATTTAAAATCAGAAGAGACGCTTCAATTTGCAGCCACTGTTTCACAGCGTCACACCTACTATCCACCTCTTTACATCTCTTGAGCTCTCCACAGTATCATTCCTGTGAATCAGCACAGACTACTCTTTTGGTTGAAATGGGTTTGGCTCTGTTCCACTTTTGATTTTTAACATCTCATTTCAAGCCTACAACTGACCCCGTCACCACAATCACCAACTCACCTTGACCAACTTTGTTGATTTCCTTTCGAGCTTTCAAGCATTGTCAGCAAATCACGTTGACATCTCCTTGTCATGCTAATCCCTTGATATAATCCCCATTCCTCACCCTCACTATTGTGTGTGGCAGGAAGTGAGAAAATGGAGCAATCAGAATCAGCCCTTTTTTTCAAGCAACTGGGCCAAGTTCAACAAGTTCCAATCAGCAATGAACCGGTTTCAAATTGCTGTCTGCATTCGAAGCTTTCCTTAAGTAGTCGTGTAGAACAGGCTCCAGTCTGAAGCACATCGGTATTTGCTTGCTGATTACTTTCAGAAGCGACAGTGAATGATGGGAAATGAAAAATGCTCTGGCTGATGAGCAATGAAAAGGAAAAGGCAAGAGGATTGGCAGCTACTAGTTAACACTCAGATAGAGCAACAGCTTTGGAAGGGAATACTGGAAATTCTCTCTGACAAGTGAATGAGTAACAAGAACAACGGAAAGTGTTCACAACTCAAAATACTAAAAACAGCAAGCAAACTAGGAAAATTTCACTAAAGTCACACCTTCTTGAAATGGCACTGCCACATTATTGAACTCCTCTCACTGAAAGCATAAGGCGAGGGCCCTGTACCTAAATGGTAGCAAAGTGAATGGGTACACCTGAAGCTAGTGGCAGAGAAAGTTTATTTCATATCTTAAAATAAAGCCACGTATCTGAGGAATTGTGTTGCAAGCTCTGTGCTGCAAGATTTATTTACTGAAGTCAGATAGCGTGAAGCTGTGGTGTCATTCCAACAGACAGGCAGGATATATTTATGAGAGCTGAGATACTACTTTGCAGCTGTGCTCTTTATTACATTATGCAAATAACACTTCTTTTAAAACAAGTATCAGGATGTGCACCATGACAATCCTACTGGATGTACTTACATCAGAAAATGACCCTTTTATGCCTAACCTCAGCTTTCCATTAGCTAGCCAGTCTTCTACCCATGCCAATATGTTCTCCCCTACACCATGAGCTTCATTTTCATTACATAGCACATTATCAAATGCCTTCTGAAATTTAAGTCAAGTACAACCACTGATTCTGCTTTTCCTCAAAGAACTTCAATAAATCAATTAAACATGACTTTCCTTTCACAAAACCATGTTAACTCCACCTGATCACCTCTAGCCTTTCTAAATTCCTTGTTATAACATCTTTAGTAACAGCTTCTAACATCTTCCTTATGTCAAATTTTAAGCTAACTGGCCTATAGTTTTGTTTTTTGTCTTTTTTGAATAACACAATTTATTTTCCAAATCAAGGGGATTTTGGAATATTAAAATTATAAACTACCAGAGAGGTCAATATGGTATGTGACATGCTTGGCTTTCATTGGTCAATGCATTGAGTATACAAGTTGGGATGTCATGCTGAGGCTGCACAGGATATTGATGAGGCCACTTTTAGAATACTGCATGCAGTTCTGGTCTCCCTGCTATAGGAAAGATGCTGTTAAACTTGAATGAGTTCAGAAAAGATCTACAGGATATTTCCTGGACAGGAGGGTTTGAGTTACAGGGGGAGGCTGAATAGGTTGGGGCTTTTTTCCCTGGAACATCGGAGGCTGGTGGTGACCTTATTATAAAGTTTTTATAATAGATTTATAAAAGATTTACAAAATCATGAGGGACGTGGATAGTGTGATTAGTCAGGGTCTTTTTCCGAAGGCGGGCGAGTCCAAAACTAGTAGGCACAAGTTTAAGGTGAGAGGGGAAAGATTTAAAAGGGACCTGAGGGGCAACTTTTTCACAGAGGGTCGTGTGTGTATGGAATGAATTGGCGGTGGTGAGGAGGTGGTGGTGAAGGGGACGCATAGTTACAATATCTAAATGGCATCTCGATGGGTACATGAATGAAAGGATTTACAGGGATACGGGCAAATGCTGAGAAATGGGTCTAGATCAGTTTAGGATATCTGGTCTGCACAGATGAGTCAGATCAAAGAATTTGTTTCCATGCTATATAACTTGATGACTCTATGTCTATGGATAATAAAACCTTTGACAGGAGAAGGGTTATTAATTATAAATTAATTAAAAGGAAATTGATTAACATGCACTAATAACGTCAGGGCTGGGGTGTTGGTGACTACATGATGTAGGAGTTTCTGGATGCTGGTGCAATCCAGGGCAAACTCATCTGCAGTGACATTTGCAACTGTAGGAATTTTAGCTCAAGAGTTTATGAGCTGACATCAAAGCTTCAGATACTGAAACACATCAAGGGAGAAGGATAGAGATAATAATGTGTAGAGCTGGATGAACACAGCAGCCAAGCAGCATCGGAGGAGCAGGAAGGCTGACGTTTTGGGCCTAGGTCCTTTTTACTGAAGAAGGGTCTAGGCCCAAAATGTTAACCTTCCTGATACTGCTTGGCCTGCGGTGTTCATCCAGCTCCACACCTTGTTATCTCAGATTCTCCAGCATCTGCAGTTCCTACTATTGGGGAGAAGGATGTTACCTCTGAGGAGTTGGCATGATAGTGGAACTGAGGCATATGGCAGATCAGAAAGATCTTATGGAATGGCAGGGCAGGCTTGAAGGATGGAATGAGCTACTTCTGTTCTTAGTTCTTATGTTCTACCTGGACCCTCTATTCCAGGAGTCAATCACATCCCTTCATATACAGTCCATAGAAAAGGAGATAAACTAAGAGAACTGAGAATAACCCACAATAACCCACCTAATTTACACATCCCTATCATGGCCAATCCACCTAACCTGCACATCTTTGGACTGTGGGAAGAAACCAGAGCACCCGGAGGAAGCCCATGCAGACACGGGAAGAATGTGCAAACTCCACACAGACAGTTACCCGAGGGTAGCATCGAACCTGGGTCCCTCATGCTGTGAGGCTGCAGTGCTAAGCACTGAGCCACTGGGCCGCCCTAAGAACATAATCCAGAACTCAATTTTTAACCTGTATTACATACCAGCATATTACACCATTGTCTTCTCATAGAATCCCTACAGAGTGGAAACAGGCCTTTCGGCCCAACAAGCCTACGCCGACCCACAGAGCATCCCACCCAGATCTATCCCCCTATAAGCCCAACTCATCTAAACATCATGGCTAATTCAGCTAGTCTGCACATCTTTGGGCTGTGGGAGGAAACCGGAGCACCCGGAGGAAATCCATACAGACACGGGGAGAATGTGCAAACTCCACACAGTCGCCTGACAGTGGAATTGAATCCAGGTCCCTGGCGCTGTGAGGCTGTAGTGCTAACCACTGAGCCCCAATCCTGTAGCTTTGTTATATTGAGTGTATTCCATGCCCCCCAGACATCGGGATGTACAACCTAAATACCTGGCATCACACCAGAGCACTTCCAAGGTAATCCGAGATAGAATGGGCACCACTCAGCACCAAAAGTAGAGGGTACAGGCCCTTTTATGAGCTTGTGCTATATACAGTTGGTGATGATTTGATCAGGGTATCTGTTATTGCACAGAATAATTTTGATACATCCTGTCTGAGCATCAAGCTTACATGAATAGTAGATGACTAGAGCCCTACTCACAAGGTTATCAATAAAACTGATTTCATTGCATGTAACTGTAGGAATCCCAATGTGTGTACTGACCACAGAGAATATATCTTCGGTGAATAGTAGTTAGGAACCTACTTTCCAACTTCTCAATTAATTTATTCAGGAATGGCAGCTCATTTGATTGCTCTATTTCAGTGGTAAATCTGAGTGCAGGGTGAAGTTTATTAAACACTGCAGATTCAAATAATACAAACACATTATCCACATAACAGATGTACGCATGGGGTAGGAGGGTAGTGGTCTTTCTATCAAAGATGCATTTGGAATTTAAAAGCAGGTCAAGGATCAACATCGAGGGCCGAAGGGCCTGTTCTGTGCTGTATTGTTCTATAAAGATCCTGACTGCAGGTAGTGGCTTTTGCTTGCATTTTTACATCATGCATGTATATTAAATGGTACGTATATTAAAATATTAAATACACCAAAATTAATTTCGTCTTCTCAGTTCAGCTTTCCGTAAGCAATGAACATGTGCATTGTGATTTCCAACTGTATTTGAGGTGTGCAGCAGGTAAGGTTCTGTTCTTGCTAGACTTTGGCGTGTATAGCCACTGTTTAACTCTCTTTTGGTTAACAGTTAAGAGGGAACTTCAGTACACATAACCCCATGCTGTACTTACCATAGGAGTGTTTTATTGGGACAGTACAGAGAAAATCACAGCACCAATCTGCACCCATTAAGATCCCACAGCAAGGTCCCATAAACAGTTAAAAGCTAATAACTTGATAACTGGATTTTGGTGGCAGTAGTTCTTTGATGCTGCAAAGTGACTTTTTACATCCATCTCTATAGACATCACCACAGATTAACATCTCATCCCAAAGATAGCACCTTTCACAGTGCAGCATCCCTCAGTAAGAGTCACCAAGTGCCAGTCCAGAATAGAAATCTAAAGTTGGACTGAAAGGTTTTCTGATTCAAAGTGCTTGAGTCACTGATATGTCTGATAATATGCACAGTTTGTTTATGGTTTCCTTACTAAGTGGCACTGAAGTTAATCTTATGAAAGCTTTTATGGCCAAGTACTAAGTTACACCACACAAGTTTTAGTGAATACATACCAGAGATTATCTCTTATATTGCCTGATCAAATACCTCCAGTTCAGATACAGTACGATTTAGATACAGGGTAAAAGTTTCCTTGATACTTTCTGCATCAAACAGGGACATCAAACATCAGACAGGGACTGCATGGGGTTAGGAATAGAGTAAAATTCCCTCTACACATCAACACTCCCAGGACACAGGCTGTTAAAGTCACCATAGTCTCAGTGGACTACAGAGAGAGAGAGTGGTTGGTGAGGTGACTTGAGAAAGAGAGTCCTTCATCGTAACTTCAGGTAGTGCAAGAATTGAATCCGCACTGTTGCCATCACTCTGCATTGCAAATCAGCTGTCCAGCCATCTGAGCTAGAAAGGACAGCACAAGGTTAGACAGAGAGTAAAGTTTCCTCTACTCTTTTAAACTGTAAGTAAAGCTTCTCTACACTGTCTCCACCAAACACTCCCAAGACAGGGACAGAATGGGATTAGATACAGAGTAAAGAACTCACCACTCACAGAATCATAGAATTCCCACTGAGTGTGGAAACAGGCCATTCAGCCCAATAAGTCCACACATACCCTCCGAACAGCATCCCAACCAAACCCATCCAGCTACCCTTTCCCTTTGACCCTGCATTTCACATGGCAAATGCCCCTGGCCTACACATCCCTGAACACTATGGGCAAGTTAGCATGGCCAATCCACCTAACTTGCACATTTTTGGATTGTGGGAGGAAACTGGAGCACCCAGAGGAAATGCAAGCAGATATGGGGAGAATGTGCAAACTCCACATGGACAGCCACCCAAGGATGGAATCGAACCCAGGTTCCTGGTGCTGTGAGGCAGCATTGCTAACCACTAAGTACCATGTCACCCATTCTTGATTAAACCTTTGGGTTAGTAAACACTCCCAGGACAAAGCACAAGGTTATATACAAAGTAATGTTTCCTTTACGCTTTTAAATTGAAAGAAAAGCTCACTGTGCACTTTCCCAATAAAAACGCCTCTAGGACAGGGACAACACAAACCTGAACAGACTGATGTCTCTCCATTCACACAACACTTCTTCAGCCATAGGCAAATAAGGGTAATTTTAGAACGGGAGCCTTTTCTGGCATTGGCAGGCCAGGAAAAAATTAGGAGAAATTTTAAGGGAAAATTAGTGGCAACAGATACAAGGAAGTGGTCAGACATGGGTTTGCTCATGATAAGAAGACAAGAAAGGTGACAAGACCAAAGATGTACGGGTAGAGAGGTTTATGTAGATGGAGAGGTTGACTGAAGGCAAGAGGTCAGTGAATTCAGAAGGAAAAGGACAAGGGAGTTTACAGAAATATTGGGATTACTGAAAATTCGGAACTGTTCGATGTACCAGTTAAGGGTAGAAAGGAGACAAGTGAAAGTAAATTGGCATCTGTAGTGACTAAGATAGGATATCATGGCATCTTCTATTCCTTCAGCCCCAACCTGTTCAATGCACTGTCAGAATGCTAATAGCTTCTTGGTCTCTAAAAAGTTTCTAAATGCCTGTTCATCACTCATCCTCTAGTCTTTTGCTTTCTTAATTCCTTCATTCCTAGTTCTGTGTCAAATCACTTTCAAAGTGCCGACATTTTTCCACATTAGGATTTTACATTCATAATTAACATTGTTATTTCTATCCGTGTCCATCTCTGCTAATTTATATCTATCTCTGTTTGTCAGTGACTATCACTGTTTATGCTAGTCTGCTTCTTTCTGTTACTATTATTCTGCCCATTCCTCTGTGCATGTCCCTGCCTTTATAATCATTCTTATCAATCTGTTTTATTCTTCTGTATTTTTCAGGTTGCTCTACTTGCCTCTCTTTCTACTGGTCTCAGTCTGTTTCTCTCATTTACCACGTATCTGCATACTTATTTCTTCCTATTGCTTGGCAATCTCTGTCACAAAGTGCCTTTCTCTGTATCTGTATATATATTTTTTTCAATCTATCTGTGTGCACAATGGAACTGACTGTAATTCTTAATACTAGGTACAAAAGCTTTCAGTCTCACCTACCAGGAAAATTTAGATAAGAAATTATTCAGTAAATGCAACACAGAAACAGGTTCAAAATCCTCCAGATGACAGCATATGCAGGAGGGTACATCTACACTGGCTCAGACCTAGACTGTGAACCTGTGAAATACTGCTGACTAAATAAGATGAAAGCAGAGTCCTGAATGTTTGTAAGTTTCATTAGTTAAGTGCTGCACAGCTGCCCCATGGGCTCTCTAACAAACTGTTCCACTGATATGTTGGCAGACACCCTATTAACCCGTAGCGATTGAGGTGCAGTTTCCAGAACCAAGACATTTCTCCTTACCTGTCACTCCAAGGCAGCAAACTGTTGGGAGGTTAATGCTTCCCTGGGTTCCCTCATAGTCTCATACTTGAATACATACTGCTGCTTCTTTTTTTGTTATTTATTCATTCTTGGGATGAGTTTTATTGGCAAGAATGTATTGCCTTTCCCTATCATCCCCAGAGGAAGGTGGCAATGATAAGGAAGGAGATATATGCCCTAGAAGGATGTACCAAAGCTTCACTTGATTAGTTCCTGGGATAAGACGATTGCCCTATGAAGAGAATCCACTGAGCCTACGTTTGGAGGAATAAGAGATGGCATAACTGAAAAATACAAAATTTCTAAGGGGCTTGACAGGGTAGATAATGAAAAAATGCTTCAATTGGTCCAAGAATGTAGAAAATGTAGTCAAAGCCTCAGAATAAGGCATTGAGCATTAACCAGTGAATTGACAAGAAATTTTGTCACTCAGAGGCTTGAAAAGCCTTGGAATTCTGTGAAAATTATGGGTGTTCAGTTACTGACTAAGTGGAGATAGAGGTTGAAGGGAAATTAAGGTATATAGGGACACTGTGAAAAGGCATAGTTAAGGTAAATTAGCTATGATCTTACGGTAGAATGGGCTGAAAGGTTCAAATAATTCGCTCCTACTGCTATTGCTTACACTAGATAACAAAGTGTTAAGATGGATGAACACAGCAGGCCAAGCAGCATCTCAGGAGCACAAAAGCTGACGTTTCGGGCCTAGACCCTTCATCAGGGAGGGGGATGGGGAGAGGGTTCTGGAATAAATAGGGAGAGAGGGGAAGGCGGACCGAAGAGGTGGTGTGGGGGCAAGTGGTACCGCCCAAAGAGGATCCCCCTCGTTCTCACATACCACCCCACCAACCTCCGGATACAACGTATCATCCTCCGACACTTCCGCCGTCTATAATCTGACCCCATCACCCAAGACATTTTTCCATCCCCACCCTTATCTGCCTTCCTGAGAGACCACTCTCTCCATGGCTCCCTTGTCAACTCCACACTCCCCTTCAACCCCACCACACCCGGCACCTTCCCCTGCAACCGCAGGAAGTTCTACACTTGCCCCCACACCTCCTCCCTCACCCCCATTCCAGGCCCCAAGATAACTTTCCATATTAAGCAGATGTTCACCTGCACATCTGCCAATGCAGTATATTGTATCCACTGTACCCGGTGTGGCTTCCTCTACATTGGGGAAACCAAGCAGAGGCTTGGGGACCGCTTTGCAGATCACCTCCGCTCGATTCGCAATAAACAACTGCACCTCCCAGTTGCGAACTCCCCCTCCCATTCCTCAGACGTCATGTCCATCATGGGCCTCCTGCAGTGCCACAATGATGCCACCCAAAGGTTGCAGGAACAGCAACTCATATTCCGCTTGGGAATCCTGCAGCCCAGTGGTATCAATGTGGACTTCACAAGCTTCAAAATCTTCCCTTCCCCCACTGCATCCCAAAACCAGCCCAGCTTGTCCCCTCCCCCCACTGCATCCCAAAACCAGCCCAGCTTGTCCCCACCTCCCTAACCTGGTCTTCCTCTCACCTATCCCTTCCTCCCACCTCAAGCTGCACCTCCATTTCCTACCTACTAACCTCATCCTGCCTTCTTGACCTGTCCGTCTTCCCTGGCCTGACCTATCCCCTCCCTACTTCCCCACCTATACGCTCCTCTTACCTATCTTCTTTTCTCTCCATCTTCTGTCCGCCTCCCCCTCTCTCCTATTTATTCCAGAACCCTCTCCCCATCCCCCTCTCTGATGAAGGGTCTCAGCCCAAAACGTCAGCTTTTGTGCTCCTGAGATGCTGCTTGGCTTGCTGTGTTCATCCAGCTCCACACTTTGTTATCTTGGATTCTCCAGCATCTGCAGTTCCCATTATCTCTGATCGCTATTGCTTATACTGTTGCATTACTGTCATCTATGCTGTGTAGGTGCTCCACTCAGGATTAGGTAGGGAGTTCAAGGATTTTGAAACAGTGATGATGAAACCATGGTGATGTTAGGGTGGCGCAGACTTTAAGGAGAACCATGTACCATGTAGGTTGTAGCACTTTTGGGCTTGCGAGTCGAATAGGTTGCATTGAGTTTGTATAATGTTGAAATGAATGAGCAAGTCACTATCCATTAATAATCATCTCAAATTAAGCCAAGTTACATCACAGACCTAAGAGACAGATGAATAACCCATCAACTACAGAGACAATAGCAACAGATCTGAGAGACATGGGGGACCCAACCATCCAAAGAGGTAGGAATAGTCCACTCAATGAGGGAGACCATAACAATATATCTCATTGAAGAGCCATGGGTGACTCACCCATCCAGAGAGACCTTGCTGACCAACCTAACTAGAAACAGATGCTTTATCAATGGGATAGGAGTAATCAACCCCACCACAGACTCAAATGATCTAGCTTTCAAGAGAGAGTGGCTGGCCTGACAATTGGTGACCAAGGTAAGTCAAGGCGTGGGCAGATATACACATTCTGTACTATTCATAGTGTTTCACTCACCACTGTCCATTCCATATTTTCTCTTTTACTATCTTGGCGTCAAGATCTCAAATAAACCTTTTCAAGCATTTAAACATCTTAATTGTGTATTAGCGCTGGGAGAACTACCAGATGGAAACTCACCAGTTGCTGTAGAAAATGAACCCAGGCAACTATACCTTCCCATTAAAATTATGCTGTTTCATCTCCCAGTCAAAATAGGCAGATGATGTGTAGGAAGCTACAGATAGCCTTACAAAAAATCAGGCGCCCTAAGATCCCTACCAAAAGACCATCTTTAATCAATCCAATTCACTCCTCTGAAACCCGTGACCGCAAAGGCCAAGGGTGGAGGGCACATGGAAACTGCAAGGTCCCCTCAAAATTCATACTCATCCTGACTGGGAACCACATCGCTATTCTTTCATTGTTGCTACAGCAAAATCCAGAAACTCCTTCTCTAACAGCAACTTATATCTCTAGATGGTAGTTTTGTCAGGCCACTTATAGAGGCATTAAAGTATAGTGATCAAATACTGGCTGTGCCCATTTCCCATGATTGAATGCAAAAAACATTGCTTGTCCAGAAAGGGAACATAGCTCGCAGGAAGGGGTTGAGGGGGCATGCCAGAGAAGAGTTTCTTTTGGAGGGTAGGAGTACTGTATTTGAGGGGCTGAAATTCATCCATATTCTTGAGTATAATGATGCATTTTGTGACTTTCACTTCAGCATTGTTTTACGATAGAGCCAGTGCAGCGTGTATAATCCAATTGGTGCAATCTTGGAGCAGCCTCACCTGGTTCCTGAGACTTCCCTCCTCTCCCAATCCTCCTCCTTGCTTGGTTCTTTGCTCTCCCAAGCTTATCTTCAGCTTTCCTCTCCCTCTACTGACACTCCATTTTTCTCACTACTTTCCTCTCCCAAACCTTCATCCAACTTAGCACTTTTTTGACCACCGTCCCTGATGCAGGCACAAACCTGTTGACTCTAAGGTCATTCAAGAACCCCAACAGATTCCAACATAAAAGCAGAGATTCCCTCATAGTGGCGCTGCTGAATCACATCATGGATAGATCCCATGAGAAGCACAACAGCAATAGTGAATGCTGCAGATTTCCACTTCCATTTACTGTTGGAAGCCTTTCTTTCATTTTCCAGTTTCTTTTGTCATTTTGCATCCATTGCTTCTTTCTGCATTATGATTTACTATTCCAGTTGAGTGAGGCACAATTCATTTCAATTGATGTTTGTCAATTCAAAATCCCAAATCAGCAGTTGTCACATTCTTGCTATGTAATCATTAACTTCAATTCAAGCTCGTTTCTGTTCAATACAGTTTTAATTTATGGTTTCCATTATCTTCCTGCCCTCCAACTCCACAAGGGGGTTTCTATTTACAGATTTTTTTGAACCCTGTTATCCCTCAAAAACGAAAGTCAAGGGTAAAATGTATACATGAAAAATTTAGGATTTTTCACCAAAAGTTGGGGACCAAATTTTATTTGAGATTAACTATTCCTCAAGTGTATGTGGTAAGATTTGAGAAGCTTAAAGGCTGCTTATTACACCTGTTACATTTATAAGCATAACAGCTGTTAGAACGCCAGTTAATCGTCCTGATATGGGGACTTTTGAGTCAATACTCATATGCTCGAATGATATATAAAAGCATCATGGCAGCTTCTAACCTAGAGAACATTAATGCACAGGATGAGATAATTGGCACTGCACAATAGGTGCACATTAACAGATTGAAAGTCTTCCCTATTCAGGGAATTGAGAAGATTCGCATTAAGGTTTAAAGTGACACACATGTTCTGCCAATCTGCCTGATTTTTAAAAATCATTAATAGAATGAGGGCATTAAGGGCTAGGCAGCATTTATTACCCATCCCCAATTGCCCAGAGGGCAGTTCACAGTCAACCACATTGCTGTGGGTCTGGAGTCACATGTAGGCCAGACCAGGTAAAGACGGCAGCTTCCCTCCCTAAAGGACATTAGTGAACCAGATGGGATTTTCCAACAATCAATAATGGATTCATGGTCATCATAGATTCTTAATTCCAGATATTTTATTGAATTCAAATTCCACCATCTGCCATGGCGGGATTCAAACTCAGGTCCCCAGAACATTATTTGGGTCTCTGGATTAACAGTTGACTCTTTCTTATTCCACTGATACAGTAATGAACAATGCTACATATGCACAGTTTAATGCAATGGCGGGCACAGCTTGGCTACTCACAAAAGATCTCCCATTTACATCAATGGAACTGAGGTTGCGAGAGTGAAGAACATCAAGCTCCCCGAGAGACAATAATTGGCAGCCTGTCCTGGACTTCCCACGTAAATGAGACAGTCAAGAAGGCACTTCCTCAGGCGGCTCAAGAAAATTGGCATGTCCGTAAAGTCCCTCATCAACTTGTACATATGTGCCATTGAAAGCATATTGGCTAAAACGGACATACTAGTGCATAACGACCTGGTATGGCAACTGCTCTGCCCAAAACCATAAGAAACTACAGAAGGTGGCGTGCACAACTCAGACCATCACAGAAACCAACCTTCCATCCACTGACTCTTACACTTAGACTTAGACTCCCTACAGTGTAGAATCAGGCTCTTCAACCCAATAAGTCCACACCCACTCTCACAGCATGCCACCCAGACCAATCCCCCTATAAACCTCATCTGTACATCTCTGAACACTATGGGCAATTTAGCATGGCCAATTCACCCAGCCTGCACATCTTTGGACAATGGGGAAGAAACCAAGTACCCGGAGGAAACCCACACAGACACAGGGAGAACGTGCAAAGTCCACACAGTCGCCCGAGAGTGGAATCGAACCCAGGCCCCTGGTGCTGTAAGGCAGCAGTGCTAACCACCGGGCCAGCATGTCACCCTCCCAGCTCACTGCTGCGGAAATGCGGCCAATAGACAATAGGTGCTGCAGTAGGCCATTCGGCCCTTCGAGCCAGCACCACCATTCACTATGATCATGGCTGATCATCCACAATCAGTATCCTGTTCCTGCCTTATCCCCATAACCCTTGATTCCACTATCTTTAAGAGCTCTATTTATCTCTTTCTTGAAAGTATCCAGAGAGTTGGTCTCCACTGCCTTCTGGGGCAGAGCATTCCATATATCCACCACTCTCTGGGTGAAGAAGTTTTTCCTCAACTCTGTTCTAAATGGCCTACTCCTTATTTTTAAACTGTGTCCTCTGGTTCTGGACTCACCCATCAGCGGAAACATGCTTCCTGCCTCCAGAGTGTCCAATCCCTTAATAATCTTATACGTCTCAATCAGATCCCCTCTCATCCTTCTAAACTCAAGTGAATACAAGCCCAGTCGCTCCAATCTTTCAACATATGATAGTCCCGCCATTCTGGGAATTGACCTTGTGAACCTACGCTGCACTCCCTCAACAGCAAGAATGTCCTTCCTCAAATTGTGAGACCGAATACACAATACACCAGGTGCAGTCTCACCAGGGCCCTGTACAGCTGCAGAAGGACCTCTTTGCTCCTATACTCAATTCCTCTTGTTATGAAGGCCAGCATGCTATTAGCTTTCTACACTGCCTGTTGTACCTGCATGCTTGCTTTCATTGACTGATGTACAAGAACATCTAGATCTCATTGTGCTTCCCCTTTACCTAACTTGACTCCATTGAGATAGTAATCTGCCTTCCTGTTCTTGCCACCAAAGTGGGTAACCACACATTTATCCACATTAAACTGCATCTGCCATGCATCCGTCCACTCACCTAGCCAGTCCAAGTCACCCTGTATTCTCATAACATCCTCCTCACATTTCACACTGCCACCCAGCTTTGTGTCATCAGCAAATTTGCGAATATTACTTTTTATTACTTTTATTGTCTATAGGAATAGTGCCAGAAGACTGAAGGGTAGCAAATGTGGTTCCCCTGTTCAAGAAGGGGAGTAGAGACAACCCTGGTAATTATAGACCAGTAAGCCTTACTTCAGTTGTTGGTAAAGTGTTGGAAAAGGTTATAAGAGATAGGATTTATAATCATCTAGAAAAGAATAATTTGATTAGGGATAGTCAGCACGGTTTTGTGAAGGGTAGGTCGTGCCTCACAATCCTTATTGAGTTCTTTCAGAAGGTGACCAAACAGGTAGATGAGAGTAAACCGGTTGATGTGGCGTATATGGATTTCAGCAAGGCTTTCGATAAGGTTCCCCACAGTAGGCTATTGTACAAAATGCGGAGGAATGGGATTGTGGGAGATATAGCAGTTTGGATCGGAAATTGGCTTGCTGAAAGAAGACAGAGGGTGGGAGTTGATGGGAAATGTTCATCCTGGAGACCAGTTACTAGTGGTGTACCGCAAGGGTCAGTGTTGGGTCCACTGCTGTTTGTCATTTTTATAAATGACCTGGATGAGGGCGTACAAGGATGGGTTAGTAAATTTGCAGATGGCACTAAGGTTGCTGGAGTTGTGGATAGTGACGAAGGATGCTGTAGGTTGCAGAGAGACATAGATAAGCTGCAGAGCTGGGCTGAGAGGTGGCAAATGGAGTTTAATGCAGACAAGTGTGAGGTGATGCACTTTGGTAGGAGTAACTGGAATGCAAAGTACTGGGCTAATGGTAAGATTCTTGGTAGTGTAGATGAGCAGAGAGATCTTGGTGTCCATGTACACAGATCCTTGAAAGTTGCCACCCAGGTTGACAGGGCTGTTAAGAAGGCATACAGTGTTTTAGCTTTTATTAATAGTGGGATCGAGTTCCGGAACCATGAGGTTATGCTGCAGCTGTGCAAAACTCTGGTGCGGCTGCACTTGGAGTATTGCGTACAGTTCTGGTCACCGCATTATAAGAAGATGTGGAAGCTTTGGAAAGGGTGCAGAGGAGATTTACTAGGATGTTGCCTGGTATGGAGGGAAGGTCTTACGAGGAAAGGCTGAGGCACTTGAGGCTGTTTTCAATAGAGAGAAGAAGGTTGAGAGGTGACTTAATTGAGGCATATAAGATAATCAGAGGGTTAGATAGGGTGGATAGGGAGAGCCTTTTTCCTATGATGGTGACGGCGAGCACGAGGGGGCATAGCTTTAAATTGAGCGGTGAAAGATATAGGACAGATGACAGAGATAGTTTCTTTACTCAGAGCGTAGTAAGGGTATGGAACGCTTTGCCTGCAACGGTAGTAGATTCGCCAACTTTAAGTACATTTAAGTCGTCACTGGACAAGCATATGGACATACATGGAATAGTGTTGGTCAGATGGGCTTCAGATTGGTATGACAGGTCGACACAACATCGAGGGCCAAAGGGCCTGTACTGTGCTGTAATGTTCTACGCTCTATGTTCTATGTTAATATTACTAATATTACCAACATCATCAAAAACCATCCCTCCCTGGTAATGACCTCCCAAAACCTCTTCCATCAGGCAGATGATACAGAAGCTTGAACACACGCTCAAAGCAGCTTCAGGAACAGCTTCTTTCTGGCCAATATCAGACTGCTAAATGGACTCCAGCCTCAAATAATGACCTGTAATGTAACCTGCTCTAAATCTTTTTGATCTGTATATCCTTTGCTTGCTGTGATCTGCCTGTACCACTTTTAAACAAAGCTTTTAACTGTGTTTTGGTACACATGACTATAAGAATCAATCAATTCAGCCTGGAGATATCTAGAAATAAATAATTTATGGCAATAGCATCTGTAACTGATATCATCAGTGATAATTTGGTGGACATAGCCGGCTAGCATTTAACATATGCCTCTGGTCGTTTCCAGGGGCAAAATATAACTGAGTCAAAACCTTGATTTGTTAAGGAGATACCTATATGTAGGAAGCAAACATTGTCTATCAAGTCTCATTCTAAATTGTTTCAATTTGTTATTTTCTGTGGTCTTCCTCCAGAGTCCATTTTTTTACCCCTATTACACATATATGCTCAATCCTCTTTTAAAAGTTGTTACTCAGTCTGCTTCCCACACCCCTTCACAGTGGAGTATTCAAGATAATTGCAAAAAAAAAGCAAAAAAAAAACTTCTCACATCCCCTTTGGTCTTTTTTTGACAATTATCTGTTCTGCTACAAACAGAAACCAATTGTCCCTTTTTGCTCAATTCAAACTTATATGACTTTAGCCAAATTGATCTAACCTCCCTGTTAACTTCTCTATTACCAGGACAACAATGCAGATTCTCCAGTCTCTCCCGAGAACTGATATACCTCAAACCTCTTCGTAATATAGGAATAGAACAACTGTCACTGAGAAATCTATATTCACAAATGAAGTTGTTGTCCTTACAAAACTGTCAAAATCTCACATCATAAATATGGACAAGTTACCAAATGTAGGAAAGCTTTCAAATGAAATGATCTCCTCATTGCAGAGATATACACTGCTCCTATAATCATGTGTACAGTGACAGCAGTAACACGTAGCAGAAGCTAGGAACAGACAGCTAGAAGAGTTACCTTCACTCACTTGATGGAACTTTAACAAGGGCAGGTCACACAACCGTCATCACTAGTTTTTTTTTATGAGGATCATCTGGTATATATTTACATGGGCAGCTTTGAAGTGGCGATATTATCCCATTTTATTCCATTTGCCATCTCAAAGACTGCAGAAGATGCAATTGTTGAAGAGGAAATTCCAATGTGATGTCTCATGATTCTAACTGAGAGATAATTTGGTGCCACACGCAAAATGCTCTATCAGGCAATCAGGAAAGATGATAAACAGAATGTGAAGTCACAGAATGGGAGGGTGCTGATATGAGTCTACAGGTTAAGTATTTAGATATCTATTTTTAAATCCTTCGAGATATTAGTGATGTTAAGTTTGAATAAATAACCATTGGTTATTTTATTAAATGGTCGTAATATAATAGGAATTACATAAATAATTGCCTTATACTGAACAAGCTGCTTTTGATATTTTAATTAAGGTGGAAAGATGTGAATTGCAACTTGCAATTGGTGTGTCATGTAGGGACCTGAAATGTTTTGGAGGATTCCAGGTTTCAGAGACATGAAGAGGTACTGTGACATTTTGTTCCAAGAACCAGTCATATCCTATAGGTTAGGAAGTGTTAGTTACTGATAATAGACAGGAGCATGCGACTGTGAATCATGGATTTTGTCAAGTGTCTGGCTGCAGGAGCCCTGGCCTTTGCACTTTACAACAGGTTCTAGCTGCCTATACGGAGGAGGGCAAAATCTACAGTGAATAAGTTGAACACAGCATTGTAGTGTAGGCAGCCAATTAGTGAAAGGAGTGGGAAGGAATATGCTAATGCTTTGGCAAGGCAACCCTAAGAAAATAAATTCTGTTCTTTGTAGGAGAGACTGAGAATTCTGAAATTTGGGTCACTGTAAGGACATTCCCCCGCACCCCCTCACCCCATGGCTGAACAAGAACTTAGAGTGGGAGGGAAAGATTTCAGTTGTCACAATCCATGTATGATCCAATTATACAGGTAGAATGAAAACTGATGTCCTGTTCAGGAAGTTTGAGGAGTGAGAGTTTAAGTTAAGAAGCAAGACCTCAAAACCTAAAAAGGTAGTTATTACTACCTCAGCCACACATACTTTAGCACAGGCCATGCACATGAAAGAGTTGAATTTATGGCTTGAAGTCTGATACGTGAGATGGTAATTTAGATTCATAAACCACAGGCACCAGTATTAAGGAAAAAGGGAGCTGTCAAATTAGGATGTGCTCAACTTACAGCAAGCTGGAATAAGTGTGCTGTGAATCAAATAATATACGATTTAACAGGTCTTCAAACTAAAAAGTGCTGTAAGTGTGGAAGATTTTCAGGTGAGGGGACATTGAAAATTCAATGAGAAATGTCAAAGCTGTAGACCAGTGTAGGATCTTGGGTAAAGTTAAGCAGAGAATGAAAGGAACAAAGTTTAATGTTAATAGACACAAGTTAATTAGGAAAAATTAGGAGTTCTTTAGTTGAATGCAGCAGGCATTCTTCATAAGATGGGTGAATTAAAGGCACGAAGAGAGATAACTGGGTTTCATCTTATAGCAGTTAAAGGCACATGGTTAATACGAGACTAAGACTAGGGGAAATTCCAGGGACTTGACATTTTGACAAGACATATAAAATGGACTTAGGGGTTTCCACTGATAATAAAAGATGACACAAGGATAATTGTGAGGAAGGATGTTGATTCAGAACATCTGGTAGTAGGATCAGTACGTGTAGAGAGGAAATGAGATGGCACAGCAAACACTGGTCAAAGAAGTTTATTGGCCCCCTGAAGTAGTTGTACTGCCAGAAAAATAGGAAATAAAAGGAACAAAGACAGTTCAATTATTGTGGGAAATTTTAATCTTTATGTAGACTAGATAAATTAAATTGGGAAAATTATTTTGGTGGATAAGTTCATGAAATCATTTGACATATTCTTCCAAAAAACTGCTACATAACCAGAAAAGAGAGTATTTTAGATCTTGGCCAATAGTGCAGAGTTCATTAGTGATATAATAGTAAAGGATTATATCATAGATCATAGAATTCCCTACAGTGTGGAAATAAGCCCTTCGGTCCAACAGGTCCACACTTATCCTCAGACATCCCACCCAGACCCACTCCCCTCTAACCCACCTAATCTACACATCCCTGAACACTATGGGTAGTTTCCCATGGCCAATCCACTTAGGCTGGATGTCTTTAGACTGTGGAAGGAAACCAGAGCACCCAGAGCACCAGGCTTACACAGAAAGAATGTGCAAACTCCACACAGGCAGTCACCTGAGAATGGAATCAAACCCAGGTTTCTGGCACTGTAAGGCAGCTGTGTTAACTACGGAGCCACCATGATGCCCCAATTAGGAAGATCAAGCATAATATGGTAGAACATCTGAGTACTGGCTCTGACTCGTAGACATGATGTGGAGGTGTTGGTGTTGGATTGGATGGACAAAGTCAGAAGTCACACGATGTCAGGTTACAGTCCAACAGATTTATTCGAACTCACAACCTTTCGCAGGGCTGCTCCTTTGTCAGACGAAGTGGAGCAGCCCTGCGAAAGATTGACAGTTCAAATAATTCTGTTGGATTACAACCTGGTGTCATGTGACTTCTGACTGTTAGAGGCATTACAATGGACAGTTGACTCATTAAGGCAGATTGACAATTAAACTGGATGGGCTTCACCTGAATAGGACTGAAACTGATGTCCAAAGACAGCAATTTGCTAGTGAGACTGGGGAAGGTGTTAAGCTAAAATGGGAGGGAACAGCAACCTGTTCTGGGAGACAGAAGTGAGAGACACAAGGGCAAAAACAAGACAAAATTGAAAATAAGAAAAATGATAGGCAAAGAATTCTAGGAAAAGAATCAAACAGGGCCACAGTGCAAAATAATGCAAATGGGGCTAAGACTGTTAAAAAGACAAGCCTTATGTATTTTCAATAAAGTGGATGAATTAGTAGTATACAGTTAAGATTACAAACACATGGCAAACAGAATAACCGGGGATGAGAACTGAACGTACAGGGATTTTTTTTTCAGGAAGAACAGTGAGAAGGAAGAGAAGGTAAGGAAACGTCGCTGATTAAAAAGACCAATGACACTATCTTGAGGAAAGCTATTAGCTCCAAATAGAGCTTGTATGGATAGAATCTAGAAACACTGAGGGGCAGAAAATGATACTGGGGTTTTCATATACACCCTCGAACTCTAGTGGTAATGTCAGGGAAAACATTAAACAGGAAATTAGAGATGCAAGCAATAAAGGTACAGCTGTAATTATCGGCAACTTCAATCTGCATATAGATTGCGCAAATCAAATTAGTAACAATTCCTGAGTGTGTATGGGATAGTTTCTGAACTAAAATGTTCAGGAACCAACTAGAGAACCAGCCATCATAGGCTGGATATTGTGTAATGAGAAAGGAATAATTGCCAATCTGATAGTAGGGTCTCTAATCTGAATAAGGGAAACTATGATGATATGAGGTGCAAGTTGGCAATGATAAATTTGGAAACATTATTTAAAGGGATGTGGTACAGACCTGACAGGCTGAAGGGCCTCTTCTGTAGCGTAGGATTCTCAGACTCTATTTTTCAGTGGATAGGTAAAGACAACATTTAAAGAGTGCATGAAGGAACGGCAATGGTTGCTCATTCCTGTCTGGCACAAAAATGAAGTAGGAAAAGTGACCTGTCCATGGCTAACAAAGGAAACTAGGGATAGAATTAGATCCATGGGAGGGGCATAAAATTGGCCAAAAGAAGCAACAAACCAGAGAACTGGCAACAGTTCAGATTTCAGCAAAGGAGGGCAGAGGGATTAATTAATTAAGAGGGGAAACCTTCACAAAACGAAGTACAGTGCTGGTCCGAGGCAGCGGAAGGCTGTTTTCAGGACTGTTTGGACTCGGTAGACTGGACCTCATTCAAGTGTTCAGCAGAAAACCTAAACGCGTATACCACCACCGTCGGTCACTGACTTCATTAGCAAATGTGTGGACGACTGTGTACCAAAGAAGTCAATCCAAGTGTTACCCGACCGTGAACCTTGGATGAGCCAGGAAATCAACTCCCTACTGAAGACCAGATGTGCAGCATTCAAGTCTGGTGTTCTGGACCAGTGCAGAAAATCTAGCTATGACCCCTGCAAAGCCATCAGGGCCAAGTTAGAGGCCCAGACCTACCAAACAGACACCCATCACCTATGGCAAGGCCTAAACAACATTATGGGGTACAAATTAAATAATGTAAGATAGCAGACAAGATCCCTCCCTGACACGCTCAATGCTCTCTATGCTTGGTTTGAGCAGAATACCACTGGTGTGGTGACACCTGCCCCAACAGCCCCAGAGACACTTGCTCCCTCTGTCACCGCTTCAGAAATCAGATCAATCTTCCTGGGATTCAACCCAAGGAAAGTGACGTGCACAGTGGTGTCCCCAGCTGAGCGCTCAGATCCTGTGTGGACCAACTGGTGGAGGTATTCAGCAACATCTTCAACCTCTCTCATCCTAAGGGCCGAAGTCCCCATCTGCTTCAAGAAGACCACCATCATCCCTGTGCCCAAGAAAACACATGCACTATACCTTAATAACTACCACCCAATGGCTCTAACTTCAATAATCATGAAATACTTCGAGAGGTTGATCATGACCCACATCAACTCTAGCGTCCCAACCTGCTTCAATCCCCTACAGTCTGTCTACCGCCACAACAGAACCACAGAGGAGGCCATATCCCTACCCTTGCACTCATCCCTGGAACATCTATATGACAAAGAAACCTACAGCAGATTCCTGCTCGTTGACTACAGCTCTGCCTTCAGCATCCTTTTCTCCTCCAGACTGATCCCAAAACTGTGTCATGTTGGTCTTGGCTCTGCCCTCTGCAACTCGATCCTCAGCTCTCTGACCCATAGGCTGCAATCAATAAAGACAGGTAACTGCACTGCCTCCACAATAACACTCAATACTGTAGACCCCTTAAGGATGCATCCTTAGGCCCCTACTGTACTACTGTACCCCTGTACACCCACAACTGTGTTGCCAAATTCTGAATGAACACCATCTATAAGTTCGCTGATGACACCACCGTGGTGGGACAGTTTTCTGACAACGACAACTCAAAATACAGAAGGGAGATAAAGGACTTGGCAACATGGTGCAATGAAAACAATCAGTTTCTCAACTTCAGCAAAAGTAAAGCACTGAGCATTTACTTCAGAAAGAAAGGAGGAGAACACATCCCCATCTACATCAAAGGAACTTAGGTCGAGAGAATGAAGAACATCAAGTTCCTCTGTGTGATGATAACCATCAACCTGTGCTGGACTCCCCACAAAAATGGAACAGTCGAGAAAGGGAAACAGCATCTATTCTCCCGCAGGCAGCTCAGGAAATCTGGCATGTCCATAAGGTCCCTCACCAACATCTACAGATGCACCACTGAAAGAATACTAGCTGGGTGCAATACGGCCTGATATGACAACTGCTCTGCTTAGGACCATAATAAACTACAGAAGGTGGTGTGCACAACCAAGACCATCATGGAAGCCAACCTTCTGTCCACGAACTCTATCTACAAAGCTAGCTGCTGCGGTAAGGCAGCCAACTTCATCAATGACCCATCGCACCCAAGTTTTGACCTCCTACAACCTCTTCTGTCAGGCAGAAGATGCAAAAGCCTGAACACACACAGGAGCAGGTTCAGGAACAGCTTCTTTCTGGCTGTTATCAGATTGCTGAATTGGCCTCTAGCCTCAAATAATGTAACCTGCAATGCAACCTGTATGCCTCTGAGCCTTTTTGATTTGTACATCCTTTGCTGGCTGTGATCTGCTGTACTACTTGTGAACAAAGCTTTTCACTATATTTTGGTGCACGTGACAATAAAATCAATCTTAAATTGAGTATGACAGTAAGCTTGTGAGAACAATAAACGCTCCTATAGGTATGTGAAGAAAAATGATTAATTATGACATATGTAGGTCCCTTACAGTCAGAAACAAGTAGAAAGAATAATTAAATAGATATTTTGTTTCTGTCCGCATAAAAGAGAACATAAATAATGCCCCCAAAATGCTGAGAAACACAGGGTATAGTTTGCATGAGAAACTGAAGGAAATCAGTACTCGTAGGCGAATGGTATTGGGGATGGAACCAGTAAAAGTGAGTGTAGGAGGGGAGTGAGGATGAGGGTTGGTTAGTCAAGGAAAGACGGACATGTCAAGAAGGCGGGGATGAGGCTAGTAGGTAGGAGTTGAGGGTTGGGGTTGATCTGGAAGGAGTGGATAGGTGGGAGAAAACACGGACAGGTCAGGGACGAGCTGTGCTGGCTTTGGGATGAGGTCGGGGGTGGGGAGATTTTGAAGCTTGTGAAATCCGCATTGTTACCATTGGGCTGCAGGGTTTCCAAGTGAAATATGAACCTTCACAAGCTTCAAAATCTCCCTACCCCGACCTCAAACCAAGAGCAGCCTAGCTCATCCCCACCCCCAACTTGTCCATCTTTTCTCCCACCTATCCGCTCCTCCCCTCAACCCTCACCCCCACCTCCTACCTACCAGCCTCATCGCTGCCTCCTTGATCTGTCTGACTTCCCTTGACTGACCAACCGCCATCCTAACTCCCCACTACACTCATCTTTACTGGCTCCATCCCCGTCTCCTTGACCTGTCCATCTCCTCTCCACCTATCTGCTCCTTTATCCATCTTCCATCCGCCTCCCACTCTCTGTTTATTTCAGAATCCCCCTCCCCTCCCCCATTTCTGAAGAAAGGTTCAGACCCAAAACGTCAGTTTTCCTGCTCCTCTGATGTTGCTTGGCCTGCTGTGTTCATCCAGCTCCACACTTTGTTATTGCTGGAAAAGCTCAACAGGTCTAGCAGCAACTGTGAAGAAAAATATCAGAATTAACGTTTCGGGTCCAGTGACCCTTCCTCAAAACACAGTTTACAGCATCCATAGTTCTTTCGGTTTTTGCTGCAGATGAGGTAACATTTTTTTGTGTCAGAGGGTTGTACATCTTCAGAATTCCCTTCCTCAAAGGGGAGCGGATGCAAAATATTTAAATATTTTTAAGGCAAAGGTTTGATTACCAAGAGATGAAATATTATCAGGAATATGCAGCATGTAGAGTTGATTTTAAAATCAGATCAGCCATTATCTAGTTGAATGGTGGGGCAGTCTCTTAGGACTGAATGGCTGACTCTTGTTCCTTATCATACATTCTATAAATGCTAGAGACTATTAAAAAAGATCCAAATTTAGATTCAGTCTCTCGCAGAGGTCTTAGAAAGCAGTTAGAGGATCTGTCAGAGTCAGCATGGATTTTTCAGAGGATGTAGCTAATAGCACTGATAAAGAGAAGCCAGTAGATGCAGCTTATTTGGACTTCTGGATTGGTTAGCAAGTGGCCTCTGATTGTAGAGATGTGTCACGGCAAATGCACCCATTAATGCTAATTAACAGTTAACAGCCTGACATTGTTTAAATTTTAAGGCAGACCCAGAGAAAATCCTGACCAAATGAAGTGTCAGTTAAACTGTCTAGTTCAAAATTAAACAAGGGCCTGATTGTTAACCATCAATCAGCATTAATGGGCACATTCTCCATGGCACATCTCTACAATCAGAGGCCACTTGCTAACCAATCAACATTTTCATGCAGGTACAGCGTTGTTTTTTTTTCTTGAGCCTTGAGTTCTTGTGAAATGTCCTAACAAGTGCAAGGTGAAAAATTTTGACTAAATGTGATTTTTTAAAACAATACTCAAATTCGATATAACTAAACTATTAATATGCATTCCCTTGTAAAAGAATGAAGACTTCATAGGCTAAGTGATCTATCTGTGATTAACCAAACTGGTTAGAGGTTGTATTTAATTAAAAGAAAATGCTTACAATGTTGCCAAGATTAATTATTAGCCTGAGCATTAGGAGACGTTTCAAAATCAATACGATCATAGAGTTGACAAAGAGGAAGAATGAGGGTACACTCGTATGAAATAGTAACAGCTTCCGCAAATAGGTATAGAGAAACAGTAAGAAAACTAAAACAAACAGAGTACTGGAGAAACACAGCAGGTCTGACAGCATCTGTGAAGAGAGAAATAAAGTTAACATTTTGAGTTTGGTGTGATTCCTTTTTAGAACAGTTCTGTTTCACTCTCTGCAGATGCTGCAAGAACTGCTGAGTTTCTTGAGCACTCTCCATGATTGTTTCAGATTTCCGCATCTGCAGAAGTTTGCTTTGGGTCAACTTGTTTCTTCAAAGGCTAAAACAGTAGAAATTATAGCGCAGATTTTAAAAAAAAACTGGTAAAGACAAATATTTTCTGCCTAATTCTACTGTAGAAAACACAAAAACTGCGCTGGCAATAATTGCGAAGCTCAAGAGTCTAACCTGCATAAGCAAAAAAGAAAAAAATTTAAAAGTTACATGTGCTGCTCTGACTCAACCTGTATATCTTAAAATTTAATTTCAGTACCACCAGTGGGTGCATTCATTTCCCAATTCTGCTGTTCTTTTTTACTGATTTGTTCCTCTGGGGAGGAGTGATACTGCTAAAGAAGAAAAATTGAATAGGACTAAAAGTCAAGAAATCTTTCAGATATGACAGTCTGCTCCCTAAGATTGTAAAGATATTGGTGCAGAGAAAAAGGTCTTCCAAAATTCCGTACAGTTCCAGTTCCAGTGGATTGCAAAATAATAAATCTGCTGTTGAAGGAACGAGGGTGAGAAAGAAAACAGGAAACTACAAATCTTGAAACCTGACCTCAACTCTCAAGAAAATGCTGGCATAGGAAGTGGCAACAGGGCACTAGGAAAATCATAATATGATAATTAAGCAAAGTTAATATGGCTTTGAGAAAAAGGAAAATGTTTGACAAAAAATAATTTTTAAAGGATGTATTTACTTGGGTTGATAAAGGAATACCAATAAATGGATTTTACTTTGCTACGCTGTTGCATAAGAGCACAGAGGGTTGAGGATAATATATAGCATGGATTGATGAATGGTTGAAGGACTAAGTGTAACGAATAAGAAGAAATGGCTTAATTTCAGGATGCAGGCTGTTAGCAATAGGCTCCTGCCGGAAGGCAGATATTTGCAATATATTTTAATGACTTGAACAAAGGCAAAGAGTCCAAGTTCACTTATGATATAAAACTAGGTAAGGGGCTCTTGGGGTGCAATTCTGAGCCAGGAGTCCTCGTTTTATGTCTCACCTGCTTCAGAGGTGTGTAATAACATCTCTGAACAAGTTGCTTATAAAATGTATAAAGCTAGGTTGGAAACAAACTGTAAGAGGACACAAAGAGGTTGCAAAGGAACATTGGCAGGCTACATGAATACAAAAGAAGATGACAGATGGAGCTATTGTCATCATCGGTAGCTGCTCTCAATTCAGGTTTGACGCCTAATCAAGGTTGCAAACTTCAGACAATGGTTTTCATGTGACTAATGTAACAGATTCTCGATCAATAGATTTCTACAGTCATAGGCAGGGCATTTCATGAAGTTGTTGGATCTGGGACGAAGAACTTGCTTCCTTTTACTTCTATTTCTGCCACTGAGTTGGCTCATCCTTAAGACACACTCAAAATGTGATGCCCCTTAATGGGCAAGTTGTCACCACCTTTAATGATTGGTAATACACTCCTCTCAGTCATTAATATCAATATTGCCTTGCTTCAGGGAGATCTTCAGAGTGCCTTTGAAGCAATTTGTTTCCTCTTCCCTGGTATACTGGCCATTTGAGAGATGAAAAAATAGAACTTGGTGGGAAGATGCTTTTAAGCCACCAGACATGGTGTTCAGTCCATCATTGTTGATTTTACTGGAATTTTGGCTGAATGCTGTGGGACTGATTTGAAGAAAGAGACTAGCAATTGTTCAACTTTCCTTCCATTGAATCCTGAGGATGTTACAGATGTATTGCTGGGAAATTTCTCTAGTTCTCTTATAAATCTCTGATGCACAGCCAAAGTTTTATTGCAATAGAGAATTTACTGGAGGCTACTACAGTCATAGATTTGCAGCTCAGAAAAAGTCCCTTCAGCCCATCAAGTCCATGTTGGTGAAAACTACCACCTAACTATTCTAGACACATTTTTCAGCACTTGGCCCATAGCCTTGTATGCCTTGGCATTGTAACTGCACAACTAAACACATCTTAAATATTACGAGGTTTTCTTCCTCTATCACCCTTACAGGCAGAGAGTTCAGACTGGCACCACCCTCTGCATGAAAAAACACTTTCCTCACATTCTCTCTATTCCTCTCACCCCTTACCTTAAATTTATGCCATGGTTGTTGCTCTCTCCACCAAGGGGAAAGGTTTCTTCCCATCCACCCTGTCTATGCCCCACATAATTTTATACATGTCAATCATGTTCCCCATCAGTCTCCTAGGACAGTTTGCAGGACCTTTGTTGTCAAAAATTCGTGACCATAATTTGGACAATGCTGAGCTGATTCAGCTGATCCAGTATTGGATTTCCTTGTTATAGTTGCCTTTTGAGAGAGGATGTTGTTAAGGTATGCGGACTGCTCAACTTAATCCTAAACTTCCTCTTCGACATAGGGGGTGGCACTGCTGCCTCACTCTGCCAGGGACGCCGATTTGATTCCAGTCTCGGGCAACTGTCTGTGTTGAGTTTGCGCATTCTCCCTGTGACTGCATGGGTTTCCTCTGGGTGCTCCAGTTTCCTCCCAAAATCCAAAGATGTATAGGTTAGGGTGAATTGGCCATGCTAAATTGCCCCATAGCATTCAGGGATATGCAAGCTAGGTGGATTAACCATGAAGAATGTGGTGTTACAGGGTTAGGGTGGGTGGGGTGTGGATCTGGGTGGGATGGTCTTTGGAAGGTCATTCTGGACTCGATGGGCTGAATCGCTTATTTACACACCGTAGGCATTTAATGATAAATGGGATGTGGAATGTTTTGTCAGCCAGGTGTGGGTTGGTATATGAGTTTCATTTCGGCAACATTCAAAGACAGGATGAATCTCGTATAAGAAGAAATGAAGATATTGGGAACTGCCTTCAAATCTTGTGCAGACTGAGCAATGGCACCACAGTCATACATGAACTATATGTCTCTGGTTGTCAGTTTAATTTTGGCATGAAGAACATCAAAGTTATGGAGCTTTCCATCTGGGTGGAATTTAATAGGCTGTGAACAGTATGGGAATTCACATTGAGAGGAAGAACAGGAAGTCTGGATGATTTTTAAATGGTGAGTAACTCTGATTGTGAATCTTTATTGGAACGAATTTGGAGGAAAAAGAATATTGAAGTTTTGTCCCCATTGCACATGGCTTAATTATGACTATTCTGAGGAAGGGCTAAAACGTTAACTCTGATTTCTCTTCACAAATGCTGCCAGACTTGTTGAGCTTTCCCAGCAATTTCTGGTCTTGTTTCTGTTTTTTCCTAAGACCATTAGGACCACAATGTGCATAATTTTATCATTCATACCTAAGGAAGGCAATACTTAGAGTATAACAACAAGAGTTCACAAGAATAAGTCTTGGAATGGCAGGACTGTCCAATGAAGACAGATTGAGTAAACTGGGCCTATATTTTCTGGAATTCAGAAGAATGAAGAGTTATCTCATTGAAATATGTATGAGTCTGTGGGGGCTTAACAAGGTACATTCTGGGAGGCTGTTTCTCTTGGCTGGAGATTTGAGAACTGGGGATATGGATAAAGGGCTTACCTATGACCGAGATGAGCACAAAAGTTTTCACACTGATGGTTTAGAGTCGATTCCAAGAGAGCGGAAACTGGGTCTAAGGAATTCAAGGAACTCGAATCAAACAATAAAACAGTTTGCACGTTTCGACTGAGTCACTACCATGGGCAATGGGAGGAATTTTTTTGTACCACCTTCATACAGTGCCCGATCAGCGAATATTTGATACTAATAATGAGTGGCAAGAATGAAATGTATTAAAACACTTCTTGTTTTGACGGCCAGAAAAATTCTTTTTAAATAAAATGACCTTAAAGAGTAATTCCTTCAGAGTGACAGTGCAGACATTACAATGGAAGGCAATACATTTTTCAGGTGACAGGACCATGTGACATTTCTTAAGTATTCTCAATGTGGAAGGATTGTAGGGAACTATCATAATATACAGCACACGACAGTAAATATACAACACAAAAGCATCCAACACACACCATTTACAATACACCATCACAACTACGGTCTCCTGCAGATTGAGTTATGGTTTTGGTGGACTGAAAAGGAATCTCCCAGGGTTTTAATCCTAAATTTGTCTAGCTGGTTTCTCTCCCTTAGGAGATTGCATGGCAGTTGGTGGATTATAGGGAGGGGGTTATTAGGGCACTGGGTATACACAAGCCACAGTAGACTAGCATTGGATTGGGTTAATAGACCAGCTGGTCTTTCCCTGTCCTTCTATGTCGCATCTTCATTTTTTAATACCTTTACATTTCCAATCCATTGTCTCTCATTTATTATTTGCTTTGAGTAGGAGGACTGTTCCTGCTGGATCTCAAATTTGACATGATTTTTCAAATGTTTTCATTCAACATACAATAATCCTGTTATCTTTGCATGCATGCCAACTCCTTGTTGGGATAGAGTTTTCCAGATTCCAGCCGGCCTTGTATTTTACCCAAGTGACACTTGAGATATATAATTGTTGGTAAGTTATCTAGTTTTCTGAGAGATTACTGCACCCAACACACAACCTATCAGCTTAATATTAATATTTAGTGTTAGCTGTGGTTATCCTGCCTGGTTTGTACTTTCCTATGTCAGTGATACTGAGGCTATCTAGTCTGTCCCTGTTTCCACTGAAGATGAGATCAGCTAATCTGACACAGATGGGGGGATAACTTTATTTGTTTGTATGGCACAATCATTAAGTAAATTGGTGAGCACATCCCCGATGGGTTGGGGAACTTGCAGCCTCACTAAAGGTTGAGAAGGGTCAGATGATCTCTGTTGATTCTTCCCATTCAATCACCGTGGCGTACTTGTAGCTCTTAGCTGCAAATGAGCATGTAAGTCGCCCCACTCATTTCTTTGCATTTCTCAGCTTCCCTCACCACAATGAGACAGGACCTTGGTACAACAGCAAAGACACAAACAGAACAGCCGAAAGTTGAATAAGTCAAACATGCAATGAATATTCAACTTCTGGACTTACATCAGATGTTCCTGCTTTTGCATCAAAGTATAAAACGTCTCGCTCCTAAAAAAAATATAAGAATAAATAAAAGAAGAGGCTTCAGATTAGTGTGTCCTTGCCATTGATGGCCAAACTGTACTTTGGATGTTGATATCAAAGCAACAATGATTGCGCCTGTATTCAGCAGCTCTAGCACAAAGCTGCATTTCCAAAGTCATTTGAGTTGAAACAACATTCACAATCCATCAATACCCCACTTTTGTTTCATGATCAGTAACCAGAACCACCATTCAGTGAGAATTCACACCCTGAACCAAATTCTTATTTTTCTATTAGTCATCGGTTAAGTTTAAATGTATAAATCTCTCATTTCGTGAAATACTGTCTTGCAGAGAATATCCAGCAGAGCGCAGAATAGCTTTAAGCAGAACATATGAATTCATCATGGCATCCCGCCAGGGAGCTAAGGGGATGCGCCATTTTACAACAAGATTGAGACATGATTGTGTAATTTTGTTGTAAGTGATTTTGCATTATTGTTAAGTGTAACATCAATGCCAGTTTCTGTTACATTTAATAAGTAACATTAAAATATCCATTTATTTTCTTTTCAGCATCAATACAGAAAATTCAGGAGATATTCAGCTGTTATACAGGCTTGTTCCTTTGCGACAACAAAGTCTAAATTTTACAAGTTAGACATCATGAGGTCAGTAAACGGTTAATTGCTGTTAGAAGGGAAACTAATAGACTGACAGGCGCTATTAATGTTCTGACTGCAGGTCAGAAAGGTAATAGTACGTATTAAAGAGAAATGGAGATAAGCGAATTTGCGCATTATTGGTTACATGGGTTGCAGCAGAATGCTGCACCAGGTTTCCTACGCATGATTGTCAGTGGTCTCGCAGTGTGACTGTGCCAGGATTCCTCAAGTGGGCGTGTCAGTGTGTTTCAGGGTTCGCTTGGAGTTGGTATGTGTCAGGGAGTCAGCGTGAGGGTGCCAGGATTCCCTCAGCGTTAGCGGGCTGGGATTCCTTCAGTGAGTTTGCCAAGGCTTCCTCAGTGTGAGTGTGTCAGGGCTTACTCGGTGTGACTGTGTATCAGAGTTCCGTCACTGTCAGAGCATGTCACGATTCTCTCAGAATGAGTGTCACGGTAACTGAGATTGAGTGTATCTGCGGTTCCTCAGAGTGAGTATGTCAGGGTTTCATCAGCACGAATGTGTCAGTGGTTACCCCAGTCTGAGTGTGTCAGGGATCACCCAGCATGAGTGTGTCTGCATTCTCTTCAGAGTCAGTATATCAGAGGTCTCCGAGTGTAAGTGAATCAGGGTTTCCTCAGATTGACTTTGTCATGTTCCTCCTGTGTCTCTGCATTGATTTTGCTCAGCTTGTTGGTTATGGCTCCCTCAAACTGTGACAGGTTTGGGGGTCTCTCTCAGTGAGTTAATTTGTGGAGAACAATGAATCCAAAATTATGAGCCCACTTGCTTAGCTCTGAAATGTTTCAGCATTATTAATAAGTTAGGCTTTTCAACAAATGATTTGAATGTGGTCAGTGTCCATAATACTATATATACACATATGTATAGAAGAGTGCTAATAGTGATACAGTGATTTGATTCAATAAAACAGTACTTCATAAATAATAAATGAATAGTTAACCTTTGAATATTTATGAGCTATACTGAGTAAACATGCTGTATTACTTTCAATCAAACAAGTTTCGTTTAGAAGTTTGAAGTTCCTTTTAGAGGAGTCTAAATCTGCTTTGCTTCATGTCTAGTTTTGCCAACAATAAAAATTAATTTCAACGCTAAATGCAAACAGGAAGAACAAGCATAAGTTTGAGAAACTGCAGAAACCTACAAGGAATAAGGTAACGCAATGCCACCTCCAAGCTTACTGTGAAGGAGCTGAATTACTAAGTCTTATATCAACACCAACACTTTGCCGGAATGTTGTCACAGTTTGTTACTAACACACCAGTGACAATAATCAGCAATATACTATCATGTCATCACAGCCACAACCACCATATAACTATCAAACTATCATCGTATGATTTTCAAGATTCGCACCACATAATCATAACATGTTACCATATAATCACCAAACATTCACCATATAATCACCGAAGTATAATTAAACACCACTCTGTCATGATCTCTGTTGACAGTGACAACTTTTAAAGAGATTCAAACTTCCAGTGGTTGATTCACAGGATCTCATGTTTTAAACCTTCATTGTAACAAAAACTAAACAGTATTTTCTTTTTGTGGGCAACTTATACTTCAAACCATAGAAAGTAATATTACCCTTGTATAATTGTCTATTATCAGTGTAGACTCAGTGCTGGGGGAAAAATGATTAGGAAGTTTGCACACAATACAAAGATTGGGAATGGTAAACAGTGAGGAGATTACAAGAGGATATAGATAGGTTAGTCAGATGGGGTGATCAGTGGCAAATGGTACTAAATCCAGATAAGTGTGAGGTGATGCACTCTGGCAGGAGAAACAAGGCATGGGAATAAATGATGAAGAGTAGGACCCATGGATCAGAGGGACCTTGATGAGCTAGCCCCTTAAAGTCTAAGGGAGGTGATTAAAGTGGTTAAGAAGGCATATGGAATACCTAACTTCATTAGAAGAGACACAGAGTTTAAGAGCAGGGAGATTAAGCTGGAACTGTGGAAAACTGCATAAAATTGTGAGGGCAAAGATGACAATGATGGGAAGCAACTTTCCCCTTGGTGGATAGATCAATGATCGGAGGCATAGATTTGAGGTAAGGGCAGAAGGATTAGAAGACATGAGGAAAAACATTTTCACCATTAGGGTATTGGGAATCTGGAACTCACAGAAAGGGTAATACAGGTAGTATAGTAACATTTAAGAAGCATTTAGGTGTGCACTTGTGATATCAAGGACTACAAGGCTATGGGCCAAAGGCTGGAAAATGGAATTAGAATAGTTCAATGGTTGAGTTTGACAGGCTTGGACACAATGGGCCAAAGGGCCTTTCGCTGCACCAATAGATCTCCTTGACTTTGACTTGTAATCCGCTGCACTCCTCATGGAATTCCAGTTTTCTTTGCAAACAGTTCATAGTTACTCTCAACTTCCAATAGGTTTCCATTTCCCCATTTTGCTGAGTCGTAACTTCAAGAGAGCAGCTCCCAATGTTTGCCTCAGTTTTCAAACAGTTGCTTAAATTTATCACTGGCAGTAATTCTTGTTCCAGTTAATTTTCTCCCTCACTGGCCATTCCAGGATGAATAACCCAGAATTCTTAGATGGCTAGAAGATCTAATTTAAGGGCGAACTATACAGTAAATGGAAAAGTCCTAGGGAAAATTGATGAACAGAGAGATCTGGGTGTTCAGGTCCATTGTTCCCTGAAGGTGGCAACGCAGGTCAATAGGGTGATCAAGAAGGCATACCGCATGCTTTCCTTCATCGGACGGGGTATTGAGTACAAGAGTTGGCAGGTCATGTTACAGTTGTGTAAGATTTTGGTTCGGCCACATTTAGAGTACTGTGTACAGTTCTGGTCGCCGCATTACCAGAGGGATGTGGACGTTTTGGAGAGGGTGCAGAGGAGGTTCATCAGGATGTTGCCTGGTATGGAGGGTGTAGCTATGAAGACAGGTTGAATAGATTAGGATTATTTTCATTAGAAAGACGGAGATTGAGGGGGGACCTGATTAAGGTCTGCAAAATCATGAGGGGTATAGACAGGGTGGATAGCAAGAAGCTTTTTCCCAGATTGGGGGACTCAATTACTGGGGGTCATGAGTTCAAAGTGAGAGGAGGAAAGTTTAAGGGAGATGTGCATGGAAAGTTCTTTATGCAGAGGGTGGTGGGTGTCTGGAACTCGTTGCCAGCAGAGGTGGTAGACGCAGACACGTGAGTGTCTTTTAAGATATATCTGGACAGGTACATGGATGGGCGGGGAGCAAATGGACACAGACCCTTCGAAAATAGATGACAAGTTAGACAGAGGATCTCAATTGGTGCAGGTTTGGAGGGCCGAAGGGCCTGTTCCTGTGCTGTAATTTTCTTTGTTCTTTGGCTGCAGAATATGTTTCATCCAATGGAAACTTTCTCCCTTGCATTTGCATCTGTGTTAGCTTGCAAAATGAAGCTTCCCATTCTCTGCAGACCACACAGAAGCTCTGCTGTGAGTTTCAACTGATTTGAAGGATCTGTAACCTGATCTCAAAAATGATTTCCTCTATTCTCTTCTCCAGTGGCAATGTGAAATGTATTAATTTGGCATCTTGGTAGAGATGCTAATTCAATCCCAATTCTGTTTCACCTTAGACGTAAACGGACCATTTACATAAACGCTGTTGACTTTATAATATCAACAACTTTTCTGGAATTTTGGGAGACAACAATTACAGCATAAAATTCAGTGACTGCCAACTGTCTGCAATCAAAAATAGCTTGCTCCTTCATAATGTAGCAAACTAAGCCTTCTTTTGATCCTCAACAATCGAAACACCCAGGTTTAATGTCAGGCAGATTGCAGTTGAGGTCACATGACTCTCTTCATTTATTCTCTAAATATATTAACTATATTACAATTGTAACAACTACTGTAACAACTTATATTTATATTATTGCAACTTTAGCACAATAGAGAGTCCATAGTGATTTGCAGGGGCTTTATAGAAGTATGACAGCAAGCCAAATAAGGAAATACTAGGTCAGATGACTAAAAGCTTCGTCAAATAGGTAGGTTTTAATTAGTGTGTTTCAGGAGGACTGCAAATTAGAAAGACCGAGAAGTGCATGGAGGGTATTCCCAACCTTGGAGTCCTGACAACCCAGAGTACAGCCACCAATGGTACAGCAGTCAGATTCAGAGATAGAATTATACAGTCATAAAGCTGTGCAGCATAGAAACAGACCTTTGGTCCAAATCGTTCATGTCAACCAGATATCCTAAATTAATGTAGTCCCATTTGCCAGCAGTTGGTCCATATCGTTCTAAACCCTTCCTATTCATATATCAATCCAGACTCCCCCTTAAATAAAAACCAAAATAACTCTAGATGCTGTAAATCAGAAACAAAAACAAAAGTTGATGGAAAAGCTCAGCAGGTTCTGTTCTAAGTAAGGGTCACCGGGCTGAAAACGTTAATTTTGATTTTTTTCTTTACCGATGCTGGCAGACTAGATGAGCTTTTCCAGCACCTTCTTTTTTCACTCCCTTAAATGTTGTAATTGCATCAGCTTCCACCACTTCCTCTAGCAGCTCATTCTATACACGCACCATCCTCTGCGTGAAAAAGTTCCCCTTAGGTCCCTTTTAAATGCTTCCCTTCTCACCTTAAATCTAGGCCCTCTGGTTTTGGAGGCATCGGGGGTAAACAAGCCACAACACACTGCAGCAACCCAGAATTGTGCAAAGCAGAACAGGAGCACTTATACATAGTTGTTAAAAGGAATGGATACCCAAAAAGCACAATCCACTCTTCCATCTGCAACAGACTACAACAAAAAGACACAACATGGCCAGACACACTAGTCACCCTACTGTACATCACAGGCATATCAGAGATGAACACAAGATTACTCAGACTCCTCAGTACCAGGGTAGTCCACAAACCAACAACCACCCTGCGACAGCTACTGACGAACGTAAAGGATCCCATACACACAATCAATACAACTAACATAATATATAAAATACCATGCAAAGACTGTGAGAAACATTACACATGCTAAACTGGAAGAAAACTGGCAATAAGGGTACATAAACACCAAGTAGCCACCAACAGACACGACTATTTCTCACTGGTCTCAATACACATGGACAGAGAAAGATATGAATTCATCTGGGACAACACATCCATAATAGCACAAGCCAAACAAAGCCATGCCAGAGAATTCTTAGCAGCCTGGCATTTCAACCAGAACTGCATCAACAAATGTATTGAACTGGACACAATATACAAACCACTGAAAAACAGAACCAGAGGTAATGCCAACCACCCCAGCAAACCAAGGTATATAAATAACAAGTGGGACAGAACACCAATACCTCACCAGAGGCACACTGATGATGTTGCCTGCAGGATGATGAAAAGTCTGCAACTAAACACACCGGCTCAGCAAGCAAGTCTGCAACCTCAAAATACTTAATGACTACTTTAAATCAATCTTTACTAGAAAAGAGGAAACTGACTAAACATCAAGAGAAGAAATGAAAATGGTAGAAGTAATGAACAGGGAGTGGAGAGGCAGGAGGTACACGTAAAGCTGGTTACACTGAGATGAAACGGAAATACTGCAGATAACGAAAATCTGAAATAAAAACAGTTCGTGCTGGAAATACTCAGCAGGTCTTAGCAAAACTGAGACAGACAGAGTTAATGTTGACTCTTCTTCAGAACTGAAAATGTCGAGACTGGCTACCACCTGGTTAGGTGGCTTGCCAGAAGACTACAGAGTGGCAGATGTTCAAAGAGGAGCATAAGGTCATCTCGAGTGATTACAGGACAGCAACTTTAATATCAGCAGCAGATAAGCTGTTAGAAACAATGGTCAAGGGGAAAGAAAAATAATTTCAAAAGGTTTGAATTAATGAAGGATATCTTGAATGAATTAGAAAGTATCTGATCATATTTGTCTAATTTATTTGGAATTTTTGATGAATTAATAAAGTTTAATGAAGGCAAAGCAATCATGTTGTCCACAAAGGTATTAAGTACATGCTTGACAAAGGGCTACATAAAAGACTTTGAAGACCATGAAAACAGGAGGGTTTTGTCAACTTGGATAAGAAATTTATATAACTTTGGAAAATTATAAATATAGGTAAGTGGTTGCTTTCAGACTGATGGATGGTTGGCAGTGTGTTCCCCAAGGTTCTATGCTAAGACCCTCACATTTTTGATATATGTAAGTTATTTAAATATTGGAAGAGAAAGTAAAATTTCAAAATTTGCTGATGATACCACAATATGAGGTGTGGCAGACAGCAGAGATAATGCCAGTCAATTGCAAATGAGATTAGCAGAATGGACAGCCAATTGTCAGATGGGATTTAATACAGAGAATTGAGAGATATTGCATTTTGGCAGAAAGGATAGGAAGGGACAATATAAAAAAGCATTTAAAAAATTAAAGAGTGTATAGGGATCGAGGAGGACAGGCATGTTGAGAGAACAAATAGCAAGTCATGTGGGATCTCGGGCTTCATAAACAGTGGTATCACGTACAAAATTATGAAGATTACAATCAATCTTCTCAAATTCTGCTAAGGCTACAACATTGATATTGCATCCAGTTCGGATCACTGTAGTATTGGAAAGAAATGATGGTCCTTGACAGTGTAAAAAATATTTATCAGAATGATTCCAGGGATGCGGCATTAGCTACAATATTGGGCTGGAAAAGTTGAAGTTGGTCTTTTATACCAAATGAAATTTAGCGGTGATTTGACAGAAGTGCACAAAGAAAAGCTTTCCCCATCTGTCAAATTTGCAGGGACCAGGGGTCACAGATTTAAAGCCTGAGGCAAGAGATGCAGGAGAGAATGCAAGAAAGAACTTTTTTCACACATTGAGTGGTAATGACCTAAAATTCATTGTTTCCATTCCACCACTCTTGCGGCAGAAACTGATTTCTACAAAATACTGTATGGGGCCTTGAGGAATGTATATTTGCAGAGCTACAGGGAAGAACAAGGAAATTAGACTCGCTGGATTACTCTATAGCAAGTCAGCATGTGCCTGATGGGTCAAATGGCCCCGTTTTGTGGCATAATGATGTATGTGTTGGTGCTTATACAACTGGTGTGTAAATAAGCTTAAGGTAACGTATGTTTATTCTATGATATGTTAGTGATTCTGTGGTAATAAGTTTGTAATTCTAAAATGGTGAGCCGATAATCACATAGTTACGTAATGGTGATTGGCTGATGATGTAAGATTGACGTGATGGTGTTTATAATGTAATTTGTTCGTGATTAAATTATGTTGCAAGGATGGCTATCTGCTATGTCAGTAATTTTATAGTTGGTGTTGACCTGATGAAGCTACAAAACAGGACTACTTGCATGCAGAACAGAATAAACAGCAAGTGATAGACAAAAACTAAGAAATTTCACAAATAACGGGTCAGATCCAGTCATGAGCGGTGGTGCGAAGAGGAGTCTCCAAAAGTATCCTCTATCAGGGCAGCTGACATGGCCTTCAGTACAGCCTTAGATAAGGTTACACATAGTAGGCTATTGGACAAAATACAGTGGCATGGGATTGAGGGAGATTTAGCAGTTTGGATTAGAAACTGGCTTTCTGTATGAAGGCAATGAGTGGTGGTTGATGGAAAACATTCAGCCTGGAGTCTGGTTACTAGTGGTGTGCCTCAAGGATCTGTTTTGGGTCAACTGCCGTTTGTCATTTTTATAAATGACTTGGACGCAACCATAGGCAGATGGGTTAGTAAGTTTGTAGATGACACTAAAGTTGGTGGAGTCGTGGACAGTGTGGAAGAATGTTGCAGGTTGCAGGGAGATTTGGATAAACTGCAGAATTGGGCTGAGAGGTGGCAAATGGAGTTCAATGCGGATAAATGTGAGGTGACTCACTTTGGGAAGAATAATAGGAAGGCAGAATATTGGGTCAATGGAAAGATTCTTGGTAGTGTGGATGTGCAGAGGGATCTTGTCCATGTGCGTAGATCCCTGAAAGTTGCCACCCAGGTTGATAGTGCTGTTAAGAAGGCTTACGGTGTGTTAGGTTTTATTGGTGGAGGGATTGAGTTCTGGAGCCGTGATGTCATGCTGCAACTCTACAAAACGCTAGTGTGCCCCATTGCAAGAAGGATGTGGAAGCATTGGAAAAGGTGCAGAGGAGATTTACCAGGATGTTGCCTGGTCTGGAGCGAAGGCCTTATGAAGAAAGGCGGAGGGACTTGGGTCTGCTCTCATTAGAGAGAAGGAGGCTAAGAGGGAATTTAATAGAGACATACAAGATGGTCAGAGGATTAGATAGGGTGGACAGTGAGAGTCTTTTTCCAAGGATGATGACGTCAACTTGTATGAGCGGGCATAGCTACAAACTGAGGGGTGACAGATTTAAGACAGATGTCAGAGGCTGGTTCTTTACTCAGAGAGTGGAAGGGCATTGAACGCCCTGCCTGCCAATGTAGTTAACTCACCCACGTTATGGGCATTTAAACAGTCCTTGGATAAGCATATGGATGATGATGGGGTAGTGTAGAGGGATGGGCTTAGATTAGTTCACAGGTCAGTGCAACATCGAGGGCCGAGGGGCCTGTTCTGCACTGTAATGTTCTATGTTCTATGCTCCATGTCTATCCTCAATAATAGAACAGCACAGCACATCAGTACAAAAGTCAAAGTGGAAGCATTTGCAACAGTCTTCAGCTGGAAGTGTCACGTGAATGATCCATTACAGCCCTTTCTAGAGGTCCTCCTCACTTGCCTGAATGAGTGTAGCTCCAACAATGTCTTATTGGTGTAAACAGGCGGTTTGAGCACCATAATTAATTAGCTGAATCTACCACAGATACTCCTATTTGGCTCTTGATGTTTAGGCCCCAGCTGAAGTATTATCTTCAATTCTGAACAATGCACTTTTAGGAAATGGTGCAGAATAGATTTACCTGAATGACGCCAGGTTTGAGGTTACGTGACAAGATGGAAGTAGCTGTAGTTGTTCTCCTTAGAACACAGAAGTTAAGAGGAAATTTGATAGAAGTGTTCAAGTCATTAATGGATTTTTAAAAATTTATTCATGCTTTGTAGGCATTGCCGGCAAGGCTAGCATTTATTATCCAATCCTAACTATCCTTGAGAAGGCGATGGTGAATTGTCATCTTGAATTGCCATTAGGAAGGGACAGGACTGCAGTCCTGTAGCAAGCAGTCAAGTTTCCATCACACTGCTGACTTATGCCTTGTGCATACTGGACAGACTTTGGGAGGCTACGAGGCAAGTTACTCCCTAACAAAACTGAAATCTTGGGCTGTACTATTCTCTGAAATAGACAGCAAGGGTTTTGTTGGCCTAATTCTGATACCAAGCGGTTTGAAAAAGAAATGAAGAAAAGACATGCATTCTTGTTGTTTATTTCATGTGGTTAGCGCAGTGATTCTGGGAAGAGGATCCCACAGTAAGCATCGCAGTGACACAGACTGGGAAGAGTGGTCCACAGTCACTTTCACAATCATACTCAGATTACCAGTCCTTTTTTTTAACGTTAATATTGAGATCTGCATTTTTAGCCAGGAATTGTGATCCTGCCTTCTTCAGAAATGCAGAATGTGAAATCAGCACAGTTCCCCTATAGCATAGGTTGGTTAGGAGAAGTCAAACAACATCCTGCACTTTGAAATGGGCTGCGTTCTGAGAATTATATATCCAGCAGTATAGTCACTTTGACAGCTGTTGCAAAAAGGTAAGTATGTCAGCCAATATAGGGTTAGGGTACCAGATGGTTAACGGGTTAGGGTGCTGGGTGAGTACAGTATCAGGTGGATTGTGTCAAATAAGTGTTGGAACCCTTCACTTAGATTGGTGCCGGAGGGAATGAGAATATCACGATTAGCAGCAGTAGAAAGTGAGGGGTGTCAGAATCAGCAGGGGTGTCCAGCTGAGGAGGCAGGGCAGTGGTCAGGTCGTGACAGTTCAGGCCAGGGATGGAATTGTGGTGGGTTAGGTTGGCAGTTTAATCGGGGTTACAGTTGACCATCGGGGGTACAATGGTTCTGTGGTGTGCATAGTGATTTGGAGTCAGATTAATAGTTACTCTGGAATTAGACTAGGATTTCAGTTGTCTAAACTTAATGGAAGCTGAACTCTTTGAATTCTCCACTGTTAACGGATTTTTTCAGTATGTTCAGATGTAGTGAAATTTCACTGGAATCTTCAATTTACCAGGCAATTCCCATACAGTCTGCTGCATCCAGAATTCCACTGGGTCTTGGCACACAAATCCTATCTGGCTGCTCCTGAAACTCTCTGACCACTAGAATATTTGGGCCACCACCTGGTGGAAACATATGAAGGGGCCGCAAACTTAAATCATCTACACACAAGAGAAAATGGTATTGGTTATTGTCTCAACTTATTTGAAAATTGTTAAGATTAGCCTTACTGGCATGTTGACTTGTTCCATTTCATACTGTCTTACTGAATAATCACTTGGAGCCACACAATTAAGCAATGCCATTACAGGATGTAGTTGAAAAGGATCACCATGGAACAAAAAAAACACTGAAGATATGTTTGAATTACATAAATACAGAGAAGTTGTTACATTAATTCTGTACGTAATCAAACATTCAGCAGTTTAAAGCAATGGTAGATTGGTGAATGTATTTAATTCCAAATTGAAAATACCCTTAATTCTGCTAGTGAGAGAAATAATAGTGTCATTGATGCGAATAAGCATGGGGGTTGGTAAAGTTATGGTTGGAACAGTAGGAACATGGAAAAGATTGTGAATATTGTAACTCTGTTAACCATCCTTAATATTGGATTAGCTGTTATTGGCAGTTGTGATTGTGCATTGTGATTACTGCGCAGAAAGACCTCTGTAGGATATCTGATGATAACCTGGCACACTTGGTAGCATTCTTATTCCTTATGTGAGATGGCCCTGGCTTCAAATCCCACTCAATGGAATTCAGTGCATAACCTGGGTTGACTACATTGGTGGAGGTGCAGTCTTTTGAATGAATCATTAAACTAAGTATCTGTCTACCCCCTAGTGATATTAATGAACTTATGGCACTGTTCAAAAAAAGCAGAGAATTCTGTGTGGTCTCCTGACTGCTTTGTCCCTTAATCAACATCACTGGAACAGATTATCTGATCATTTATCATGTTGCTATTGGTGAGAGCTTCCTGTGCATAAATGGCTGTTTTGTTTTTAACTTTAATTAAAAATATTTAATCGACTGTATCATACAAATTCAATCTCCTTCTATCATTCTAGAAAGCAGAGAATCCTTTTCTCTGCTCAAGAAAAGGAAGTGTAAGCAGCATCATACATCCCTGTCATAGAGTTACATGTTGCAAATGGTAAAGTTGAAATTAGATTTTAGCATGGCTGAATAAAGCAATAACTAGAACGATGTTTTAAAATAAATCTTATTGCTAAATTTCCCATTCCTTCCTTTTGTAGGAATGCTGACTGTTGCTGATTCTGCAGTACAGTTAAGATATCTTTCTTTCTTCATCAAAGTGTGCTCGTCTCATCTGGAAACCTGAATAGCTAGCATTGACAAATTTACAACAGAGACCTTCCAAGTATATCAAATCTATTTCCACGCAGGCATCTTCCAGTAGATGGTAATCAGGAGTGAGGGACTCTTACTGGGCCTTGATGGAACAAAGGAGGTTAAGGAAAGAATCTAACAGAGATGTACATTCGTTATGAATGAAATAAATAAACGTGTCAGTAATGAGGGGACTGAGACTGGGAATTATTGGCGGTGGAAGTTTATCAGAAAACTTCACACAAGTGAGCATTGAGCAGAAAACTTTAACATAATTTATAAAAACAATTAATTTTGTATTTGAAAGAGTAGGACATAAAATAGGGTAGACAAAATGATTTGCATTGACATTAAAGTGCAGAAACAGGGCATCTGGCCCTGCAGTGGTAAGTGGATAACAAAGGAAAGAGTAAGGCCCATTAAGAACTATAGCAGTAATTTGGACCCAAAGGAGTAGCATTCTAAATAAATAGTTTGAACCAGTGTTCACTGGTGAGAGGGATGATATGGGTATGGAAATCAGGGAGAAAGTCTCTGATACAATCAATGAAATTGGCATAGAAGAAAAGTAGATTCTGAGTGTTCTGGCTTGAAAATACATCATTTCCAGGGCTGGATGAAATGTATCCCAGATTGCTGAATGAGGCAACGGCACTTGCAAAAATTTTCAGTTTTCCTCTGACCACAGGAGAGGACTGGAGGACAGTCAATGTGATACTGTTATTAAAGAAGGGAGCAAGGGATAAACCACGAAACTACAGGGCAGTCAGTCTAACTTTGGTGCTGGAGAAAACTACTGGAAGCAATTCTGAAGGATAGAATTAATTTGTATTTGGAGAGGTTTTGTTAAGGGGAATCATGTCTGACCAACTTGATTGATTTTTTGAAGTGACCTATAAATGATGGCAATGTATTTGACATAGTCTATTTGTGCAACAGCAAGGCTTTTGCTAACGTCCCACATGGGAGAATGACAGTAAAGGCAAGAGCCCATGGGATTCAAGGAAATTTGGCAAATTGAATCCACAATTGGCTGAGCAGTAGGAAGTAGAGGGTGATGGTTGAGGGGTGTTTTTCTGACTGTACATCTGAATCTAATGGGATCCCACAGGGGTCACTGTTGGGATCGTTGCTGGTTGTGGTTTATATAAATGATTTAGTCTCAAACAAAAGAGGGCTGATCAGCAATTTTACAGATAATACAACAATTGGTGGGCTGATCAGTGGTAAATGGCATTCAATCCAGGTAAATGTGTGGAGATGCACTTAAGCAGGCCAAACAAGGCAAGGGAATACATATCAGAGATAATAGGAACTGCAGATGCTGGAGAATCTGAGATAACAAGGTGTGGAGCTGAATGAACACAGCACGCCAAGCAGCATCTTAGGAGCAGGAAAGCTGATGTTTCAGGCAAGGGTCTACACCCGAAATGTCAGCTTTCCTCCTAAGATGCTGCTTGGCCTGCGATGTTCATCCAGCTCCACACCTCGTTATAAGGTAATACATATCTCTTGCTGCTTTTGGACAGGAGCTACTGCAGTACCTAAGGAGTAAGCACTGTGACCACAAGAACAGTTCAGAGGCTAGGAATTCTGCAGTGAGTAACTCACCTCCTGTCCCCCTAACGTTTGTCCAGCATCTACAAGGCACAAGCCACAGAGGTGATGGTATATTCAACAGCACTGTCCAGGACAAATCAGAACCATCTAAGGAGAAGTACCCTAGCTATTCCCATTTTGTCAGATAACCTCATCCTGGCACCATTCTGTTAAACCTATTGTGTACCATTTCCTAAAAGTGTGTGCTCAGAACTGAAGTCAATGCTTCAGCTGAGATCTAAACATCAAAAGCCAAATAGGGGCCTCTGTGGGGGATCTAGCTAATTAATTAATCATAGTGCCTACTTAACCTCTGAAATACTTACTGTCTCAGCTCGTCTGGGTTACTGAAAGCCTCATTCCTGCCCTTGTTACCTGTAGCATCAACTATTCCAACATTTAGAGTTTGTTTCTCATATTTCACCCTTTGTCATCATGTAGTGATCGAAAAATCTGCTGCTGTTTTAAAATCATACTAAGGCATATTCTCCAATCATCCTGCACTGATTTATATTAGCTCCTGGTGAAGCAACATCTTAATTATAAAATTCTCATTTATTATGTTCAGATAAATCCATGGCCATGCCCCTTCCTATCCCTGTAATCTCCTCTAATCTCAGAATGCTTCGAGATACATATGTTTATTTAAATCAGATTCTAAATATCATTGCTTGTAATTATTCTATACCTTCACTTTCTGGGGCCCTCACCTAGGGAATTTCCTTCTTACACCTCGCTATATCTCAACCTGTTTCCTCACTTAAAATTTTAAAAAGCTCTGTCTCTTTGAGAAACCTTTTACTCATCTGACTTAATATTGTTTTATGTCTCTAGTAAAGATTTTGTTTTATAATGCTACTGTGAAGTACCTTGGGAATTCTATTATGCTAAGTATGCTGCACAGATATAAGTTCTTGTGCTGTATTATGCAGCTATGAGTGATTAGCTAGTCTGTACTACTTACACACTTGCACAGAAAGTACTTGAACTTACTCCAGAGAGGTCAGTATTCAGTCACCAAGTCACCCTTTATTTACACTTGCTTAATACTTTATACTAGTCAAGCTTCCTTAGGGCCAGCTCTCTGAGTGAACAGAATCTCTGACATTCCTGTCTATATCTATCAGCCAGGGTGCCCTGATTGGACCAGATTAACAGTCACAATCAGGGAACTCAAATTCTATGAGGTCAACCTGGCTGACCTTGTCACAATCACTGCAGTGCCATTACATACAAAAAGTCATTTTAATTCATTGAGACAGAAAAAAATTAAAAAGCACCAACCTATTGCTGCCTAAGTAACTTACATCAATTAAAAATCAGCGGGAATCAAAATGGTTAAAAGTTGACTTTTTGAAAATAGACAGCTGGGAACATGAGAGTTGCAGTTTTATAATGTCTGTATGGCTTCACAAATGAATAGGCGGAACCTGAAGGACATGGACTATGGCAAGAAATGTGGCACATTTGAAAAGTTCGATGAGACCTATCTGGACGCTGTGAAAAACCAGCTGCATCTTTTCACTAAGTGCTAGGTGTATAAATGAGAGTCTCTCTAGGAAGCGGAGGGTTGGCTATAAAGGGGGATTAGTGCTTGTTAACAACCTTATTAAATGCATGTCACCTCATTAATAAGTAAGTCTCAATAGAATCACATGCGAAAAGCCACAAATTCACAACTTGCAGCTACTGATTTTAGCTAACTGCTAGCTGTGAAGTGCCTCCATTTTGCCCATCACACAACATCCCAGAATACAAGCCATGACACTAACCACATGCATTTCTTATCCAGTGACACTCGCATCCTGTAACTGCCAAACCCTCAGGAGCCTCAACGTGCATCTCTGATAAACTTACAGGTCCCTTAGGAATTTGAGATCATTTTAAGGCACCCTTCATGTAGGATTGAAAGGACACTGTGCACGTAGGGATAGGCACCCAGTTGATGGATGGGACCAGGCTGCTTCTTAGAGCTGCATGCTTGTTTTCTCAGCCCTTGAGCACTTAGTAACTACCTGTATGCTTGCAGCATCCACATCATGCCCTGCCTACTAGCACCTCCAGACAGAGCTAAACGGCTATCAGATCAATCAAGGGTTAATTTTTAGATCCTGAAGATACCAGGTCATTCTTGGAGAGTTGACAACCCAACTGAAGATGCTGTTGAAAGTTGGCTGTGACTTGGTAGGGTCCCAGGGCAAAATGTTTGGTAGTTAAAGCCTGAAAATTAGCACAACATGTCGGTAAATTACAGGGCAGTATATGTCATTTTCAATCCACTGTCAGAACAAACCTTCTACAGAGCCCCTTCAATAGTTCCGTCAATCTAAATTGATGTCAAAAAAGACAACATCTCACAGGAAAATAACAGAATAAAGTATTTCACAGGAAATACTGTTTAGCGAGTTGTCAGTTTTAATCATATAGGTGTAGCTTATATCTGACAGGTACAACAACAACGTCCAACTGACAAGTCTTAATATCGAAGTGTCCCTTATTCCTTTCAATGCCAGTTTGTAGAGTCATTCTGGGCTCAAAATGTTAACTTTGTTAGTCCCTCCACATGTTCTGTCAGAACTGTTGAGTTTCTCCAGCACTCTTGCGTTTGTTTCAGAGTTCCAGTGTCGGCAGCATTTTGTTTTTATGCCTCTTATTCATGGCCATATAGCTAGCAGCCTCACGGTTATTCCATTTGCTGTTCTTTATTGATTACTTGTGATTGCCAAGCTAACCAGTTTAATGTAATCAGGTTCAAATACAGACTGCTTGTATTTGACATTTCAGCAAACACCATTTAATTATCATGCATGTGTAGTTTGAAAGAGAATAGGAATATAACACATTTTTATCACATTCTACAAGTACTGGTTTTCTGCAGAGAACCCAGAGATCAATGACAAAATCCTGAGTGTTCAAGAAAGAAAATGGAAGGCTGACATTTGGGAGAAATAAAAATCAAACATCACTTCAGAAACGGGTTATGCTACTGTCCTTTTCATGTGGCACAATGGAACAGATACATTTTTATTTCACACTTTACACGTGGCCAGCAAAGTGAGTTGCTTTGAGTGCTTTGACATGTAGAAAATGATTTTACAGTGGTCAGGATTCCAAGAATATAGGAAGATTGTCCACTCAGCCCCTCAAGACTATTCTATTAATCAGTTAATTGACTTGTATTGTAACTTTGTATAACTGTCTGTAGTCTGAAGCTCTTAATATACTTACCTAAAAACAATCTGTCAGTTCAGTAATTTTCAGTTGTTTTACGGATTTGCAGCTGGGTGGAGGTGTGGGCACTATTCTTTGTGTGAAAGAATACTTCTTGACATCACTCCTAAATGGCCTAACTCTAATCGTACAACTTAAAAACACAAAATGCTGAAAATATTCAGTATGTGTAATGAGAACTTGGGTACTATCAACTGTAATGAGAACTTGGGTACTATCAAACTGCGAGTCTGACATCAGTGATGGGTAAGTTGTTGGAGAAGATTCTGACAGATAGAATTTATATGCATTTGGTGAGGCAAGGACTGATTAAGGATAGTCAGTATGGCTTTGTACATCGAAAATAGTGTTTCACAAATTTGATTGAGTGTTTTTGAGGACATAACCAAAAAGTTTGATGAGGGCAGAGTGGTAGACGCAGTCTACATCGAGTTTGCTTAGATTAGATTAGATTCCCTACAGTGTGGAAACAGGCCCTTCGGCTCAACAAGTCCACACCACCCCTTGAAGCATCCCACCCAGACCCGTCCCCCTATAACCTACACACCCCTGAACACTGCGGGCAAGTTAGCATGGCCGATCCACCTAGCCTGCACATCTCTGGACTGTGGGAGGAAACCGGAGCACCTGGAGGAAACCCACGCAGACTCGGGGAGAATGTGCAGACTCCACACAGATAGTCGCCCGAGGCTGGAATCAAACCCGGGTCCCTGGTGCTGTCAGGCTGCAGTACTAACCACTGAGCCACCGTGCCGCCCTATTTTTGGCTTGGCAAGGTTCCACATGGTAGACAAATTAGTAAAGTTAGATCACATGAGATTCACAGAGAGCCTGCAAATTGGTTACAAAGTTGGCTTGACAGTAGGAGAAAGACAAACGATTGTGGAGGACTGTTCTTTTGAACTGGAGGCCTGTGTCCAGCAGTGTTCCGTAGGTATCAGTGCTGGGTCTACTTTTGCTTGTCATTTATATAAACAATTTGGCTGAGAATTTAGGAGGTATGGTTAGTAAGCTTGCAGATGACACCAAAATTGATGGCATTGTTGACGGTGAAGAAGATTATCTAGAATTACAGAGGGAACTTGATCAATTGGGCCATTGAACTCAGGAGTTGCAGATGGAGTTTAATTTGGATAAAGGTGAGGTATTGCATTTCAGTAAAACAAAGAAAGACGGGACTTATACAGTTAATCGTAGGAAGCTGGGAGGTGTTGTCGAACAGTGAAACCAATGGGTTCATGTACATAGTTTTTTACAAAGCTGTATCATGTATATACAGCATGGTTAAGTAAGCATTTAGCACACTCGCCTTCGTTGCTCAGACCACTAAGTATAAAAATTGGGATGTCATGTTTAAGTTGTACAGTTCATTGGGTAGGTCACTTTTGGAGTATTGTGGATCATTCTGGTCACCCTGTTGTAGGAAGGATATTATTAAACTGGAGAGGATTCAGAAAAAAATTACAAGCATGTTGCCTGGACTGGAGGGTTGAGTGAAAAGGATAGGCTGGGACCTTTTTCCCTTGAGAGTACGAATTTAAGAGGTGACCTTATCAAGACTTATATAATCATGAGGGGCACAGATAAGGTAAACAACACCTAGGGTAGGTGATTTCAAAACTAAGGAACATATTTTTAAGGTGAGAGGAAAACTATTTAAAAAGAAATCTGAGGGGCAACATGTTCACATTCATATTTGGAATGAATTGCCAGAGGCAGTGATAGCTGCGGATACAGTTACAGCATTTAAAAGACATTTGAATGGCTACGATGAATGGGAAAGCTTTACAGGGATATGGACAAATGCAGGCAAGTGTGACTAGTTTAATTTGGGAAACTTGGTTGGCATGGACAAGTTGGACTAAAGGGTGTGTTTCCACGCTGTATGACTCTATGAAGTGACAGTTCAGACGGCATTTAGATGTATTTTGTTTTCGAACAAATTCCTGCAAATGGCCAAAATAAACAATTGTTTTAAACTGCAATTACAACAGGAATTCAATAAATCAGAACTATTGGAAAATTTGAAGAATATGTGCAATCCAGAGAAATAAATGTCTTGAAATTAAAATTCTTAAAAAAAAAGAGGCCATAACCAGTCCAAAAGTAAAAATAAACAGGCAGAGATCTGAAACTTCATGTTAGCCAGCATATGGAGTTTTTCAAGTGAAAAGCTTGTCCATCAGCACCTGTAAAGTGAAAGGGCTAACATTTGAAGCATAGGCCCTTTATCAGAGCTCAAAATAACTGAGCTCCTTTAGATAGCTCTCCATATGTATCTTCATAAAAAGAGGGCTTACACTTATCTAATTCTTCATCATAGAACATAGAACATTACAGCACAGTACAGGCCTTTCGGCCCTCGATGTTGTGCCGACCTGTCATACCGATCTCAAGCCCATCTAACCTACACTATTCCATGTACGTCCATATGCTTGTCCAATGACGACTTAAATGTACCTAAAGTTGGCGAATCTACTACCGTTGCAGGCAAAGCGTTCCATTCCCTTACCACTCTCCGAGTAAAGAAACTACCTCTGACATCTGTTCTATATCTTTCACCCCTCAATTTAAAGCTATGCCCCCTCATGCTCGCTGTCCCCATCCTAGGAAAAAGGCTCTCCCTTTCCACCCTATCTAACCCTCTGATTATTTTATATGTTTCAATTAAGTCACCTCTCAACCTTCTTCTCTCTGACGAAAACAGCCTCAAGTCCCTCAGCCTTTCCTCGTAAGACCTTCCCTCCATACCTTCTAATATTTCACTGAGACCAGTCATGAAATACAGTTTGTTGTTATAAAGATAACCTGCAGATTCCCACATCAGTTTCTTCACCATTTCATCGTCAGGCTCACCACTTTCATATAATGCCTCCATCTCAGTTTCTTCAGCACTTGGTTTATATTCTCCTTTTGCAACGTCCAGGCAAAGTTTCTTTTCACCGGACAGGGCAAGACTTTGGCTGTACATCCTTGTTCAGCCAACAATCTAAAACCAGTGTCCACTGCGGATACAACGCATTATCCTCCGACACTTCCGCCATTTACAATCCGACCCCACCACCCAAGACATTTTTCCGTCCCCTCCCCTGTCTGCTTTCCAGAGAGACCACTCTCTCCGTGACTCCCTTGTTCACTCCACACTGCCCTCCAACCCCACCACACCCGGCACCTTCCCCTGCAACCGCAGGAAATGCTACACTTGTCCCCACACCTCCTCCCTCACCCCCATCCCAGGCCCCAAGATGACATTCCACATTAAGCAGAGGTTCACCTGCACATCTGCCAATGTGGTATACTGCATCCACTGTACCCGGTGCGGCTTCCTCTACATTGGGGAAACCAAGCGGAGGCTTGGGGACCGCTTTGCAGAACACCTCCGCTCAGTTCGCAACAAACAACTGCACCTCCCAGTCGCAAACCATTTCCACTCCCCCTCCCATTCTCTTGATGACATGTCCATCATGGGCCTCCTGCACTGCCACAATGATGCCACCCGAAGGTTGCAGGATCAGCAACTCATATTCCGCCTGGGAACCCTGCAGCCATATGGTATCAATGTGGACTTCACCAGTTTCAAAATCTCCCCTTCCCCTACTGCATCCCTAAACCAGCCCAGTGCATCCCCTCCCCCCACTGCACCAGACAACCAGCCCAGCTCTTCCCCCCCACCCACTGCATCCCAAAACCAGTCCAACCTGTCTCTGCCTCCCTAACCGGTTCTTCCTCTCACCCATCCCTTCCTCCCACCCCAAGCCGCACCCCCAGCTACCTACTAACCTCATCCCACCTCCTTGACCTGTCCGTCTTCCCTGGACTGACCTATCCCCTCCCTACCTCCCCACCTACACCCTCTCCACCTATCTTCTTTACTCTCCATCTTCGGTCCGCCTCCCCCTCTCTCCCTATTTATTCCAGTTCCCTCCCCCCATCCCCCTCTCTGATGAAGGGTCTAGGCCCGAAACGTCAGCTTTTGTGCTCCTGAGATGCTGCTTGGCCTGCTGTGTTCATCCAGCCTCACATTTTATTATCTTGGAATCTCCAGCATCTGCAGTTCCCATTATCTCTCTCTCCACTGCTCTTGTTCTGTATTACGGTTAACCATGTGATTAGGCCTAACCATTTCTTGTGAATGGAGGGCTTCTCAAACTGTCCTCTCAGCTGTAGGGGAGCGGACGTGCCCAGGAGAAAACTTTATAGAGAAGAATCAGGAAACTGGGATAGGCTTAGAACACTGAAGTAAATAGGATCAGTATGGAACAAAGAGGGGTCAAATAAGAGACAACCTATGAATGGTTTGGAGTGCCTAAGCAAGAATGCACAAAGCACAATAAATCAGGTTAGTGAGATGCAGGTAAAGTCACCATGAGTGAATATAATATTGGGCATTAACAATGATCTGACTCAAAGATTTGAAAAATTGTGAACTTTACATTTCTGGCTACGAAGTATTCAGAAAACACAGGGACAGAAATAAAGGAGGTGTGGTGTGATGCTAGTTATGGCCCAGTTGGATGAGAGTTCACAGCTTCCCTTCTTTTTAACCAACGCCCTCAGTCATTTGCAAAACATGCTTATTGTCTTTTTTTTAGCACGTGTTTGTCAAATGTCAGTTAAACACATTAACTAAATCAGAAATGCAGTCAATTCAAAGTTTTCTTGAGTGCAAAAGACAGGAGTGTTATGACCCTTGAAATATAACAAACATCACAGATACATGTATAGACCCTACAAAGAAAATGGGGGAGCAGATCATCTGGTATAGGCAGTAAGGTAACGGTAGTTGCAGTTACACATTTTAGTGGGAGTCTTTCAGTTATGTCAATGAAATGACAAGTCCAAATGTTAGCTGTTGTCTTGTTTCCTCTGTAACGGCAAAGTTGCTTGAACTCTCAATGAACGTTTACTATTGTTTTGTTACTTTTCATTGGGTAATATCGAGCCTGAGGGAGATTGGAAGAGACGCGGGCATGCATAAATAGTGTCATCCAATTCCTGTTCACAGATCCATTTCCTGTATCTCCCATGACGCTCAGAAGCAACTGTTGATAAAGGTGCATTTGCGTATTCCTAAACTGATTACTCCACAGACAGCCTTTCATCTCAATGTGTTAACTTTCAGAAAGGTATAAATCAACTGGGAAATATAAATTGGAGTTTCAAAGCCCTTTTATAATTATGTTAATTTTGGCACAGCTACCTACTTGTTTCCTGAAGGTTTCATGACAAGTTTGGCTCAACTGAGCCGGGTGATCTTTATAGCCATTTTACTTCAGTACTTATCCTTTTGCAACCTTTTCTTTAGTCCATGAAAGTTTCAGGTATTAAAGTCAAATGATGAAAATTGGTACAGACATAGTAGGAACTGCTAATGCTGGAGAATCTCAGATAATACAGTGTGAAGCTGGATCAACACAGCAGGCCAAGCAGAATCAGAGGAGCAGAAAAGTTTGACGTTTCGGGTTGAGACCCTTCTTCAGAAATGGGGGAGGGGAAGGGGGTTCTGAAATAAATAGGAAGAGGGGGGAGATGGATAGAAGATGGATAAAGGAGAAGATAGGGTGAGAGGAGACACACAGGTCAAACAGGCGGGGTTAGAGCCAGTGAGGGTGAATGTAGGTGGGGAGTTAGGGAGGACAGTCAAGTGGATGAGGGAATCAGTGGAGGGGAACTGGGACTGGTCAGGCCTGCGGGGCAGGAAGAAATTGGTAGTCTATTTCAAACATGACTCTAACAGTAAGATTGATCAAAAAACTATAATAGCATGGAGAGACAGTCTATCTGGTTAATTTAGGACAAGGGTGACTCCTAATGTGCTAATGAATGACATCTCTCAAGATGCCTGCTGATGTGGGTGACACTTAGAATTAGGCCTGAGCCTGCAGGGTACTAAGGACAATCTCTCCAACCCACTTATGTATATAGTGTAATATAGTTTAAAAAAAGGTTGCTGTTCACCGGTAAGAGGACAGACTCACCTCTATCTATAGTCTCAGAATGATTTTATTACAGTTAAGACAACAATGAAATGGGCAGAATTCAAAAGAAAGAAATCCAAACAGTGAGTTGTAAGAAAGATGAACACATATTTCAGAGGAGAAAATATGCTCAAGAAATCTGAAAAAGATGGAAAAATAAGAAATCTGGCTGTACATCGTAAAGTTAGAGGAGTTGGTGGCAGGATTTAGGCAAGATAGGATGATATGATATAAGGGAGGATGACAGTATTTAAGGGAAAGGAACTATTTAAAATGTCAATTAGCATGGGAGTAAACAAAGGAAGTTGTGCAGTCAGCATTGTGCAATGGGGAGGGAGGTGTGTCTCATGGCCTGAATGAGTTCAGAGTAGACATGAAGCGAGGCAGGAGAAAAACTAGAGATAGATGAAATCTCAGAGCTAGGGGACTGGGGAGACGTTGGGAACTTCAACTTTGCTGGAAAAGGAAGATGGGGGAATCTACAGCAATAATTTTATTGATTGGCACTTACGGCAGCAGGTTGATCCAATATTCCGTTGATCAAGAGGTCCACATAATCAATGTAAAAACACAAAGTAATAGAAACTTAAATGCTGAGGGTATACACATCACTGTTACACTTCATTTGCAGCTTTGCCTTAAATAAAACGTACCAGCAGCGAGCATTCTCATTTGCACCCTCAACTGACTACTTGGACATCATGGAGATCATGACTGTACAGTAAACTTTGAGGTATTTGAGGTAATTTTTGCTGGTTTTTCAAAAGTGCTAATTCGTAAGGCGCCGGTTAAAACAAAGTTTGCTGTATAGGGTAACTGAATGGATGATCTAAACCTTGGAAATAAAAATCTCAATGATCTTATACTTACTGCTAGAGATAACTCTGAATAGGTGGACAGTGGAAATTTAAGGAATTGTTAGTGAAAGGAAGCCTGAAATTATCTTTGATGGCCAGGAAGGCTTTGGAATATTAAGTATTTTGGTAGAGAAGAGTGAGGTTCTCCCGTGTTTCCTTTAGACTACAAATATAGTGATGGATGTTAAAATCATCTGACAGTTAGGTTTGCTCCAAAATGCACACTTAAGAGTTTGAGAAACCAAAATGGGACCGCACCAGGAACACTGATCGTGCTGTGGATATTCAGGAGAACTGCTGGATGTACTGAACCTAGATTTCCAGAAGGTATTTGATAAAGTGTCACTATCAAGATGAACATCAATGAAACAAACAACTATACAGCATACCCACCTTTTCTGCTGAATTGCCTGCTCAGCTATGTTATATTTATTTTCACATATCATGGTTATGGCTTTACTAGAAACATTCCACAACACAGTGCTTACCACAAGCTAAAGAAAAATCAAAAGCGTTAATGTTTCAAACCCATCAGAAAAATTACACCATCTTTGACTTTGGGCACAGACACATTTTCAATATCTGCTCAACTCAACAGTTCATGCTTTTTATTCTTTCAGTTCAAAGGTTTCATCAACAGAAGTAGCAGAGGAACCTCCCTTTTGACAAAAATATATCATTACTTAAAATCTACTCCCAAGACTTAGATCAGTGGTTTAATTAAAAGAAATTCCAAATATATTCCCCATAAAATCCATGCTAATATGTCTTTGTGGGGGGGGAGGTGCGTGCGGTGGCAGGCCGGTTTGAGTCATTCAACAATTGTGTATGTCTTTATTGCACATGCTGTGCAGTTTCTTCTCATCCTCATGAGAATCAACGTGCACGCTCAGACAGAATGTTTGGGCCTGCATATATGTAAGCAAGCTGCACAACGAGCAGATTTTTTATCTTCCATGTACATGCTGTGACAAATGGCCATGATGTGCAGAGTGCTGCATTTCTCTGCATGCATGGTATTAGATGTCTATGCAAAGCAGTGCTTTTTCCTGAGAATTTCATGGCACATTTCTCACATCACTGTGGAACACACACTAGTTGAAAATCTCTGGTGTAGAATGTAACATATTGGCACGGATAGAGGACTAGCTAGCTAACAGGAAGCATTGTGCAGGCATAATTGTGACTATTTCAGGTTAGCAGGACGTGACACAAAAATCAGTGTTGGATTCTCACCTGTTTACAACTTGAAGAAATAGCATGGATGAAGGAATGGAAGGTATGTTTGCTATATTTGTTAATGACGCAAAACTAAATAAAAAAACTAATTTGTAAAGAGGACAAAAGAATGCTACAGAGAGCTGTAGATTAGGTTACTTGATTGGGAAGATGATGTGTGAGAATGTGGAATTGTTCATTCTGGCAAGAAGAATAAACATGCATAATATCTTAATGGGTGAGAGATTGCAGAGCTCTGAAATTCGGAGAGATCAGTGTGTCTTGAAGTATGCATCACAAAAATCTATTATACAACAGCAAGTAATTAGGAAAACTAACAGAAAGTTATCATTTATTTTGAGAGGAGTTAAATGGAAAAATAGAGAACTCATGCTTCAATTGTAAAGGACAGCGGTGAAACCACATCTGGAGAATAATTTTGATACCTCATTTAAGGACGGATGTTAATGCATTGGAAGTAGTTTAGAGAGATTTACCAGGCTAATCCCTGGAATGAGAGGGTTAACTGATATGGCAAGGTTGGACAGGCAGGGCTCCACTGGAGTATCTAACGGAAGATCAACTTTAGGTTAGAAGAGGTAAACAGCATCTTGATTTTAACATACAAGATCCTGGAGATCTTGATGGATTTAAAAGTGAGCAAATCCCTAAGTCCAGATGAGCTGTTTTCCAGGCTGAGCGGACAAGGGAGGAAATTACTGAGGCCCTGATCCCAATTTTCAAATCACTTCTGGTCATATGGGAGGTGCTTGTGGGCTGCAGGGCAACTAATGTGGTTCCATTTTACAAGAGAGCTGATAGTGATAGAGCAGGGAACTATAAGATCATTCAGTCTAACAACAGTGGCAGGGAATCTACTAGACAAAACAATGAAGGAAAAAGAGTAATCTTTATTTGGGGAGGTAAGGTTTGATCAAGGATAGTCAGCTTGGCTTCGTCAGAGGGAGGTCATGCCTAACAAATCTGGTAGAATTTGATCACACGTAAGGACAAGGGGAGGGAAGTACTGAAGTGCTGGAGTTTAAAAGGATTTTGGTTTGGCCTTTCACAAGGTCCCACATGGGAAACTGATAAAGAAGCAAAAGCTCCTGGGAACCCAGAGTAACTTGGCAAGTTGGATCCAAAATTGGTTTCTTGGCAGGCGACAGAGGGTGTGCAAGAATCAGGAATCAGAGCGGGGTTTCTTATTGTTTGTGATGTATATAAACGATGGAAATGAAAAATTGGGGGTGGTGGGGTATCATGATAAGTAAGCTTATAGATGACACAAAGATTGGCCTGTCAAGAGGAAGGTATTCGGCTACAGGAGGATAAATATGGATAGGCAGATCAGTGGCAGATGGAAATTAAGCCTGATAAATGTGAGGTGACGCACTTTGGAAGAGGTAACAAGACAAGGGAGTACTCAATGAATGACAGGACACTAGAAAACCCAAGGAACTGAAGAATCTTGGGATCATTAGAACTCCTGCTGATTTTTCACTATTTTAATTTAATTCTTTCATTGATTTTAGTTTGGAACTGTGAACTGGGTGAGCTAAATTTGACTTGTTAACTTTGAGAAACAGCTTGTAATAAAAGGAACGGAACAGACTGATTAAACTTTGTTAGGCCAGGTGTACAGGTCTATTCACTGAGCATACAATCTCAGGAATTCTTTGATGGAGTTTCCCACATTCATCTTGTCTAAACTGCATTTGATCAATGTCACACAAATCTTCAGTTTCCACGTCTAATGCATCCACTCAAGTACTGCATTTTTGTTACAAATGCATGGAAAGATTGTTTCAAGTGAAGAATGGCAGCTCCTAAAAACTGTCCATGGTGTTAAACGATGGGGCATTTCTGTTGCAGATCATGAATAAATTCAGTTGGGTCACACTTGAATCAACTTTCTGATATTTGTGATTTACTAAGACTGTGTGTTGAATGATCTCACATTCACTACAGATCTCGTCCAGATATCATTGGTCCATTTACATCACCAACCAATTGAGCCAAGGATTCAGAACTTTTGATTCTACACTGTAACATAAACACTCTCACAGCACATTGGCAAACTGTTATATGTGATGAGTCTAGCTCCTGTTGGCTGTAACACACACTCCCACTTCATCAGACACATATCCACAGAAGTGAAATGTTGGCATTTGCCCCATATTCATCTTCAGTTGTAGCTTGTGCTTGTCAGTTTTACGAAGGAAGGCATATCACCTCACCTGTGGTAAAAATTCCAGGTGGGTGATTTCTGAAATTCCTTTCATCGAACTTTGAGAGTTAGTAACTCACTAGAGTACCTCATCACTGCCTATGGAAAATCATAAAGGTGAAGTCTGATTCCACACCATTGTCTCCTCAAAAAGAGAATTCAGTCAGACCCAACATACACAGAGAAATCTCAGGACAATAGTGTGTGTAGAAAGTCACGTTGGCTACAGACCTACATTTAGACAGCCTGTGAATAATCATTTTTTTCTGATTTAACTGTTACTTGAGTAAAGTTATTTTAAGATATTAAACTATAGTGTTTTCCAGGGTTGAAGGATGTGGAGGGGTGTGTGTGTGTGTGTGTGTGTGTGTGTGTGTGTGTGTGTGTGTGTGTGTGTGTGTGTGTGTGTGTGTGTGTGTGTGTGTGTGTGCGCGCGCGCGTGTGTGTTATTTTTCAAGATTTATATCAATACAATTCTTTCTTTGTCAACTTAAATCACCTGGTTGCCTTGTTCCTGATACTGAAAGTGGGCAGTCTGATTTATATCAACTCGCTTTTAAATTCAAACTTCACTGTGGCAATGGAGGAGTGGAAAAGGAATCAGTCCATCCCTCTAATTTGGTCATAATAATTTCTTGTTTTTGCCACTAAATGGCATTTGTGTTTCTTCTGAGTTGAGATTTCTAAGAAAGAAGACCAGAAGGAATAGGAATAGAAATAGAAATAGAAATAAGCTGTTCAGACTCTTCAGCCTACTCTGCCATTCAATAGGATCACAGCTAAGCCAACATTCCTCAGTTTCCTGTCTTTTCCCAATTATCCTTGATTCATATACTGATCAAGAATCTATCTATCTATCTATCTATCCATCTATCTCAGCCTTAAATATTTTGAGACTTTGCCCCCTGGCCCTGGTCTCTCCCACGAGGGGAAATATCCTCTCACATTATCGTGTCAAAGTCTCTCAAAAATCCTAAACATTTCACTGAGATCACCTCTCATTCATCAAACTCCAGTCAGTAGAGTGCGAACCTGCTTAGCCATGTTTCATATGACAAATGCTCCAAACAATTCATCTTAGTGAACCTTTTCTGAGCTGTCTCCAATGAAATAGTATCTTTTCTGAAATAAGAGGACCTAAACTGCCCCCCATAGTTCAGAACTGGACTCACCAGCATCTTGTACAGTTGCAGTAAGACTTCCCTACTCTTATGCTGCTTGAAATAAAGGCCAACATTCCATTAGTTTCCTGACTTCCTCTGCACCTGTGTGTTAGTTTTCTGTGTTTCATGTACAAGTACCCCATGTCCCTTTGTCTTTTTTTTTGCAGCTTTTCTCCATTTTAATCATATTCTGGTTTTTTTTTGTTCTCTCTTCCAAAATTAACAACTTCACATTTGCCCACATTATACTCCATTTGCCAACATTTTGCCTATTTATGTATCCTATCAATATCTCTCTGCAAACTGTCTGTACTATCTCAAAACCTGCCTTTCCATGAATTTTTGCATCATCTGTAAATTTGGCTACAATACATTCACTTACTTCCTCCAAATCATTTATATATTGTAAACAGTTAAGGTCCCAACAGTGATCCCTATGGTGCCCCACTGTTCATGAGTCACCAACCTGAAAATGAACCCCTCACCCTCACTTGCTACGTCCTGCTGATTAGTAAGTTCTCTATCCACGTGAATATACAACCTCCAACACCATGGACGCTTACCTTATGACTTAACCTTTTCTGAGGTTCCTTGTCGAATGTCTTTGTGAAAGTCCAAATATGACTGTAAGAGAGATGAAAGATTAGCTTCCATTATGGTCAGGGCTGTGCACACTACTTTCTGATGTTTGTTTGTTACGATCCTGGCCAGGGTAGTAAACATACCAGGGTGTAACGCACCAGGCAGTAGGCTTTCAATGGTGAATCTGTAGAAGTTGGTGACAGACCCTATGGGCACACCAAATTTCCTGAGTGCCTGTGGAAGTGGAGGCATTGCTGTGCCTTCTTGACTGTCGCATCTATGTGGGAATTCCAGGACAGGTTGTCAGTTATTCTCACTCCTAGGAACTTGACATTCCCCACCCTCTCAACCTCAGCTCAGTTGATGTAAATGGGGGCATGTTCTCCTCTTTTCTTTCTGAAGTCAATGATCAGTTCTTTTGTTTTGCTGACGTTAAGAGAGACATGACCAAATCCTCAATCTTCTTTCTGTATTCTGACTTGTTGTTGTTTGATATCCACAGTGGTATCGTCAGTGAACTTGTAGATGGCGTTCATTCAGAATTCGGCAACAGTCGTGTGTGTACAGGAAGTACAGTAGGGGGCCTAGGGCACATCCTGGGGTGGGAGGGGTGTCTAGTGTCTCAGATTTTTGAGATCAATCTGGAGGGGATAATCATGTTGAAATTGGAGCTGTAGTCATCAGCAGAAGTCTGATGTAGGTGTCCCTGTTGTCCAGATGTTCCAGGAATGAGTGCAGGGATGGGAAATGGCATCCGCTGTGGGTCTGTTACATTGGTAGGCAAATTGTAGGGAATCGAGGCAGTTTGGGAGACTGGAGTTGATGTGTCCCCTAGTAACTGCCCTTTTCACCCTGGGAAAAGCCTCATACTTTCCACTTTATCCATGCCATTCACAATCTTATAAACTTCTATCACGTCACCCCTCAACTTCCTATGTTCCAGTGAAAACAAACGAAGTCTATCCTCCCACCCCAAGCCGCACCCCCAGCTACCTACTAACCTCATCCCACCTCCTTGACCTGTACGTCTTCCCTGGACTGACCTATCCCCTCCCTACCTCCCCACCTACACTCTCTCCACCTATCTTCTTTACTCTCCATCTTCGGTCCGCCTTCCCCTCTCTCCCTATTTATTCCAGTTACCTCTCCCCATCCCCCTCTCTGATGAAGGGTCTAGGCCCGAAACGTCAGCTTTTGTGCTCCTGAGATGCTGCTTGGCCTGCTGTGTTCATCCAGCCTCACATTTTATTATCTTGGAATTCTCCAGCATCTGCAGTTCCCATCATCTCTGAAGTCTATCCAATCTTACTTCATAGCTAAAATCCACCATACCAGGTAAAATCCTGGTAATCCCTTTCTGTACCTTCTCCAAAGCCAGAACCGTACGCAATATTCCAAGTGTGACCTAACTAAAATTCTATATAGCTGCAGCATAACGTGCCAATCCTTAGACTTAATGCCCCTTCCAATGAAGGCAAGCATGGCTTAATCCTTATTTACTACCTTATCTACCTGTGCTGCCACCTTCAGTGATCTATGGAACTGCACATCCAGATCCTCTGCAATATCAATACTCCTAAGGGTTCTACCATTCACTGTATAATTTCCACCTGTACTTGACCTTCCAAAGTGCATCACCTCACATTTGTCTGGATTAAACTCCATCTGTAATTCTTCTGCTCATGCCTCCAACTGATCTATATCCTGCTGCATCCTCTGACAATCCTCCTCATTATTCACAACTCCAACAATCTTTGTCTTGTCTGCCATCTTACTAATTAAATCACTTACGTTTTCCTCTAAATGATTAATGCAGATCATGAACAGCAGAGGCCCCAGTACTGTTCCCTGTGGAACACCACTAGTCACAGGCCTCCATTGCACTGATACGCTCTGTCTCCCATTACTCAGCAAGTTCTGTGTCAATCTTGCCAGCTCAACCCTGATACTATGTGACTTCATTTTTTGCTACAGACTGTCATGAGGGACCATGTCAATGGGTTTACTGAAGTTGTCTACATCAACATCAACCACTTTTTCCCTCATCAATCATCTTCATCACCTCATCATAAAAACTCAAGTTAGTGAGGCACGACCTCCCCTGCACAGAACTATGCTGTCGATCGCTAATAAAACCATTTCCTTCTAAATGCATATAGATTGTGTACCCGAGAATCTTTTCTGATTATTTTCCTACCACCAACATGGGACACACGAGCTTGTAATTTCCAGGATTATCCCTGTTACCTTTCTTAAACAATGGGGCAAAATTGGTTATTCTCCAGTCCACTGGGACCTCACCTGTGGACAAACAGGATACAAAGATGTCTGTCAATGCTCCAGCAATTTGTTCTCTTGCCTCCTTCAATATTCTGGGATAGATCCCATCAGGACACAGGGACTTATTCATTTTAATACTTTTTAAGACGCACAACACCTCTTCCTTTTTAACAGCAACTTGTCTTAGAAACTTGATACTCCCTTCCCTGAGATCATCCTCCACCAATTCCTTCTCTTGGGTGAATACTGACATACAAAGTACTTTTTTAAGACCTCACCTACCTTTTTGGCTCCATACATAGATTCCCTCCTTTGTCCTTGAATGGGACAACTCCTTCCCTAGCTACCCTCTTGCCTTTTATATATGCATAAAAAGCCTCTGGATTTGTCCTTCATCCTCTTTGCTAATGACTTTTCATGATGCCTTTTAGCCCTTCTAATTCCTTGTTTAAGTTCTTTCCTACTTTCCTTATACATTTCAAGGCCTTCACCGGTTCCCATCCTCCTCAACCTTATGTATCCTTCCATAAGCAGGTGGGGACTTCAGCTTGCAGGAGGGAGAGCTTGAAAATGTCAGTGAATACCTCTGCCAATTGATCACACAGGATCTAATGCTTGTCCAAGGACTCCGTCCGGGCCCGTCACATTCCTTGGGTTGACTTGCAAGAAGGCTGATCTGCAGCGGTGACTGTGGGCACAGGTGCTTCTGTGTCTATTGGGGCAGGTGATAACACACTGCTGGCATTCTGCTCAAACCGAACATTGAAAGCCTACTCATCCGCTTGTACAGATGCCATCTGCCCCACAGTCACTTGCAGCTTTCTAAAAACCTAAAGCCTTTCCTCCTGCGCCGTCTTACCTGTCACACACTAATTTGCCTTGTCCTGTTTTTATACTGGCTTGCACATGGCACCGTAAGTAATGCGGAGGTTACTATATTTTAGTCCTCTACCTAGTTTTCTAAATCCTGAATGCAGGACCACATCCTTTTTCCTACACTAGTCAGTGGCACCAAAGTGGACCATGATCTCTGCCTGTTCACCACCCCCCAGAAAAATGTCCTGCAAATACTCTGTAACATCTCTTCGGGTCTAAGCCCGAAACGTCAGCTTTTGTGCTCCTGAGGTGCTACTTGGCCTGCTGTGTTCATCCAGCTTCACACTTTATTATCTTGGATTCTCCAGCATCTGCAGTTCCCGTTATCTCTCAAACACTGTCTTGTTGCTCCCCTAACAACCAAATCTCCTGTCTCTATTGCTCTTCCTTTCTTCTTCCTTCTCTCCTGTACTTCCGAGCCATTTGTGGCTCTAACTACAGTCCCTTTAGGAACATGCACCATTAGCAGATTCTGAAACAGAAAACCAGATAGTGAGACCCTAAGTGACTTTTGCACCACCGAAGGAAAGATACTTTATTGATGAATAACAGTACTCCTTGTTACATTGGTGTCACTCCAGGATGGTATGTTGCCTTCTGATACCAAGCTTAAGCACGTTACAGAACATTTACATTCTGCCCACAAAAATGAACCTGAGCTTCTAGTTGTCTGCCACTTTAACACAACACCTTGTTCCTGGCCAACATCTGTCTCAGGTCTGCTGCGTTGTTCCAGTGAAGCTGTTAGAACAATACTTAATTTTCCACTTGGGAACTCTGCAGCCCTCCGAACTCAATATCGTAATTGTCAGGTCTGAGATCTCCTATATCCTAGTCCCCTACCCCACACACCAGGCATTGTTACCACCTTGTCTCTGCCATTACACACTATCTATTGTCAGCCACTAACAGTCGCCATTAACTCTTATTCACCCTCTTAGCAAATTGTTATCTACTCCTTTTTCTGTCCAACTGCTCTTCGCTCCATGAGGTTGTTGACTTGCTCACCAAGCCGGCTTGTTTTCAGATGTTTGATCACCATGCTAGATGACATCATCAGTGAAGCTTCTGGTGAAGAGATGTTGTTCTACTCCGCCTGGAATTTATACTGTCTGGTTCAATACAAGTGTCATTTCTGGTTTTGTTCTGTATGGGGTTTTATATGGGGTCCAATTCTATATGTTTGTTGATTCCATTATGGCTTGAGAACCATGCCTCTAGGATGTCAGAGTTGAAAGCATAACCAATGGGGAGTTCCAAAACTCAGTATAGAGGAAAGCAACCCACACTAACCAAATCCTCAATTTCCACAGCAACCACCCCAATGTCCACAAACAAAGCTTTATTAGGACCTTGTTTAAATGGGCCACCACTCACTGCAACACACCAGAACTACACAGGAAACAGGAAGAGCGCCTATACAAAATCTTCGCTATGAACGGATATCTCTGCAATTTCATCTACAGGTGCCTACTAAATAGATAACTACAAGAATCATAGAATCCCTACAGTGTGGAAGCAGGACCTTCGGCCCAACAAGTCCACACTGAACCTCAGAGCATCCCACCCAGATCCATCTCCCTATAACCCACCTATTCTACACGTCCCTGAACACTACAGGCAATTTAGTATGGGCAATCCACCTAACCTGCACATCTTTGGACTATGGGAGGAAACTGGAGCACCTGAAGGAAACCCATGCAGACACGGGGAGAACGTGCAAACCCCACACAGACAGTCGCCCGAGGCTGAAATTGAACCTGGGTCCCTGGAGCTGAGGCAGCAGTGCTAACCACTGTGCCATTGTTCTGCCCCTCATGAGGGAGTGTCTGTTCTGAGGAAGGGTCACCGGACCCAAAACGCTAACTCTGTTTTATCCTTCACAGATGCTGCCAGACCTGCTGAGCTTTTCCAGCAACTTTGTTCTCCTTGTTGTTGTTGTTGACAAGAGGACACAGTACACCCTAACACACTGGCCACACTGCCCGACATCAAGACATATTAGAACTGTCAACGAGGCTCCTACAACCACTCGGAATCATGGTAGCACACAAGCTCACAGACACTCCATAACAAACACTCACAAGGATTAAAGGCCCCATTCCCACAACATGCAGAATCAACTTAGCTTACAAAATACCGTGAAATGACTGCCACAAACATTACATCAGACAGACAGGGAGGAAACTTAGCCCTCAGAATACACGATCATCAGCTAGCAGCAAAACAACACGACAAACTGTCCTTAATACCAGTACACTCGGACAATGAAGGCCTTGAGATTAATAGGGACAACATAACCACAGCAACCCAAGCCAAGCATAGACACACTTGGGAATTCTTAGAGGCATAGATCTCAACCCTTAATGCAATCAACAAACATATAGAATTGGATCCCATATACAAACCCATACAAAACAAACCTGGAAATGACACTGCTCATCATAATGAACCGGACAGTATAAATTCCAAGCGGAGTAAGCGGAATAGAACAACATCGCTTCATTGGAGGCCTCACTGATGATGTCACCTAGTATGGTGATGAAACGTCTGAACGAAATCAAGCCAACTTGGTGAGCAAATTAGCAACATCACCCAGAACCCAAGCTACAAATCTTTGCGAGAACCGTAGATGCTCGTCTCTGTCTGAGTTCTATCCCCACCAATTATTTACTCCTTACCTCCTCCACCCACTTTACCTTCTGCACATAACCTGACATTTGCCTAGCTAGCATCAGTTCTGAGGAAGGGTCACCAGATCTAGAATGTTGACCCTGATTTTTCATCACAGATGCTGCCAGATCTGCTGAACTTTTCCAGGAACTTCTGTTTTTGTTTCAGTACGTTTACGTCCTGTTAAGTTCATTGTCAGTATGGTTCAGTCCTGTGTAAGTACAGTGCAAAAATATATTACAGTCCTGTCTTAGTTTGAGTCTATCTTGTTCAGTGCTATGTATGTTCAATGTCAGTATGTTTCAGTCCTATGTTAGCAGCACATGTATTCTACAGTACTGATCTTGTCCAGTTCTTTTTGTACAGTATTAATACTGTACTGTTGTCTGTTATTAACATCAGTATGATTCATTTCTGTTTGAGTAGTGTTCCTGAATTTTTCAGTCCTGTGCAACATAGTATCAGTATTACTCTGTACTATGTAACTGCAAGGTCAGCATTGTTCTATCCTAATTTAATAGTGTCATCATTATTCTGTTAAGCAGTAATCGTCTTTCTGTATGGCTTAATGTTGTGTTGCTAAAATGTCAGTCTTGCTCAGTCCTGTGTTCACAGTGTAACTGTTATTTTGTCTTCTTTTAATTTATAACGTCCACATCTTTCAGTAAATAATGTTTCATTATTGTTCAGTCCTGTGTAACCCTAATATCAGTATTACTCAGCTCTATACAGTGTTTCTGCGTTCACCAGTCTTGTGAAAGTGTCAATGTTGTTCAGCCTGCTATTAATAGTGAGTCTAAATTGTTCAGCCCTGTGTAAGCACAATGTCAGTGCTGTTGCACCTACAGTGACAGTATAATCCAGTCACGTACTACACAGTATAATAAAATGTGAGGCTGGATGAACACAGCAGGCCAAGCAGCATCTCAGGAGCACAAAAGCTGACGTTTCGGGCCTAGACCCTTCATCAGAGAGGGGGATGGGGGGAGGGAACTGGAATAAATAGGGAGAGAGGGGGAGGCGGACCGAAGATGGAGAGTAAAGAAGATAGGTGGAGAGGGTGTAGGTGGGGAGGTAGGGAGGGGATAGGTCAGTCCAGGGAAGACGGACAGGTCAAGGAGGTGGGATGAGGTTAGTAGGTAGCTGGGGGTGCGGCTTGGGGTGGGAGGAAGGGATGGGTGAGAGGAAGAACCGGTTAGGGAGGCAGAGACAGGTTGGACTGGTTTTGGGATGCAGTGGGTGGGGGGGAAGAGCTGGGCTGGTTGTGTGGTGCAGTGGGGGGAGGGGATGCACTGGGCTGGTTTAGGGATGCAGTAGGGGAAGGGGAGATTTTGAAACTGGTGAAGTCCACATTGATACCATATGGCTGCAGGGTTCCCAGGCGGAATATGAGTTGCTGTTCCTGCAACCTTCGGGTGGCATCATTGTGGCAGTGCCGCATATTCCGCCTGGGAACCCTGCAGCCATATGGTATCAATGTGGACTTCACCAGTTTCAAAATCTCCCCTTCCCCTACTGCATCCCTAAACCAGCCCAGTGCATCCCCTCCCCCCACTGCACCACACAACCAGCCCAGCTCTTCCCCCCCACCCACTGCATCCCAAAACCAGTCCAACCTGTCTCTGCCTCCCTAACCGGTTCTTCCTCTCACCCATCCCTTCCTCCCACCCCAAGCCGCACCCCCAGCTACCTACTAACCTCATCCCACCTCCTTGACCTGTCAGTCTTCCCTGGACTGACCTATCCCCTCCCTACCTCCCCACCTACACCCTCTCCACCTATCTTCTTTACTCTCCATCTTCGGTCCGCCACCCCCTCTCTCCCTATTTATTCCAGTTCCCTCCCCCCATCCCCCTCTCTGATGAAGGGTCTAGGCCCGAAACGTCAGCTTTTGTGCTCCTGAGATGCTGCTTGGCCTGCTGTGTTCATCCAGCCTCACATTTTATTATCTTGGAATCTCCAGCATCTGCATTTCCCATTATCTCACGTACTACACAGTGTCAGGACTGTTCAATTCAGCGTTAACACAGTGTCAATATTCTTCTGTTCTGTATTAGGAGAAACTATATTGTCACTATTGTTCAATCTTGTACAAATATAGTATCTGTATTTTTCAGCCCTGTTATTGTAATGGTTCACTGTGGCTCAATTGTGCATATACAGAAGTTTTCAATTCTGTTAGCAACATTTTTGTACTGTTCAGTCCTGCTTAAGTACAGCATCAGTATTGTTCAGTCCTTGTGTTGAGGTTGTTCAGGGCGTTGGTGAGGCCTCTTCTGGAGTCCTGTGTGCAGTTCTAATCAACTTGCTATGGAAAGGTTATTATTAAACTGGAGAGGGTTCAGAAAAGATTTCCCCTCTCCCCACTGCATCAGAAAACCAGCCCAGCTCATCCCCTCCCCCCACTGCATCCCAAAACTAGCCCAGCCTGTCTCTGCTTCCCTAACCTGTTCTTCCTCTCACCCATCCCTTCCTCCCACCTCAAGCCGCACCTCCATTTCCTACCTACCACCTCATCCCGCCTCCTCGACCTGTCCATCTTCCCTGGACTGACCTATCCCCTCCCTACCTCCTCATCTATACTCTCCTCTCTACCTATCTTGTTTTCTCTCCATCTTCGGTCTGCCTCCCCCTCTCTCCCTATTTATTCCAGTTCCCTCTCCCCATCCCCCTCTCTGAAGAAGGGTCTAGGCCCGAAATGTCAGCTTTTGTGCTCCTGAGATGCTGCTTGGCCTGCTGTGTTCATCCAGCTTCACACTTTGTTATCTTGGATTCTCCAGCATCTGCAGTTCCCATTATCACTAAGTACAGTGTACGTTTTGATAATTTGTTAACAGCATTCTGTACTGTCCATATCTACATTAGCAGTATCAGCATTGTTCAGTCCTCTTTTAGAACAATAATAGTACTGTTCATTCCAATAAGTAATATCAGTTGTATTCAGCCTGTTTTTTCAGTGTTTCTGAGGCATTCAAACTGTGTAAGCATAGCATTCATTCAGGGCTGCAGAACTAACTAATGTCAGTATTGTCCAGGCTCATGTTAACAGTGTGAGTATTTTTCTGCCCTGTGTTAGCACTGTATCAGTATTGGTCTGTCCTGTGTTAATAGTGCCTCTGTGTTGTTCAGTCTTATGTAACTACAGTACCAGATTGCTCAGTCTTCTGTAATATAGTATTTGTCTTGTTCAGTTCTAAGTACTGTACATTATTATTCACTCCTGTGTTATTAGTATTTCTGCACTGTTCTGTCCTTCCTAAGTACAATGTCAGCATGTTTCAGTCATGTTTCATTAGCTTTTCTGTATTGTTTATTCCTGTAGAAGTAGTGTCCATACCGATCAGGCCTACATGACTAGTGTCTTTGTATTGTTCAGTCCTGGTGAGGTACAGTGCCTGTGTTGTTCACCCCTGCATAAATACTGTTCGTACTCGTTTATAAAATTTTCAAATCCCTGCAGCATGGAAGCAGGCCATTTGACCCAACAAGCCCACATGAATCCCCAAACAGTATCCCAAACAGACTCACACCCCCAACCCTATCATCGTAACTCACGAATTTCCCACGGCTAACTCACCTGGCCTGCACATCCCTGGATATTACAGGGCAATTTAGCATTGCCAATCCACCTAACCTGCACTTTGGACTATGGGAGGAAATTGCAGCGCCCAGAGGAAACCCTGCTGACAATGGGAGATCATGCAAACTCCCGACAAACCCCCGAGGGTGGAATCAAACCCAGATGCTTGGCACTGTGAGGTAGCAGTGCTAACCTCTAAGCCACTTTGACGTTTAGTACTGTGGAATGGTGTCCATATCATTCAGTCTTGTAAATTTCTAAAAGATATTGTAACAATTGTCCAATCACATGAACAAAACAGTCAAGTGGCACTTAAAGTTATCTGATAGCTAATTACTATCCATCAATTACAAAATGTCGCTGGCGTCCAATGGCAGTAAGCAGGAAAGACTGAGCAGTCACTCAATACAAAAAAATTGAAAGATGAACATTCATTTAGCACCTTTTACAATCTTAGAATGGCCAAATTTGTTTCACAAATTTGTTTCAAGAAACTACTTTGAGCTGGATGTAGAAAATACTCCATGAAAAAGCAGCTAATGTAGTCACATACTGCTACCTCCAAACTACTCAATCATCAACAGATGTAATTTTTAGTAAAATGTTCCTGGGGCCTTCAAAGTAAACATTTGAAGTCAAATTTAGATAGTATCTTTAATACAGAAATCTAGAGATGAATATTTAATCAATAATTAGCAAGCCAAAGAATGATATTCATTTGGTCAAGGCGGTATATTTTAAGGATAGCTATGAGGAAAATGTGGGACTTGACACAGAATATAGCTTAGGAAGACAGCTGCAGAGCCTAGGGTTTAAATAACTTGCAATGGTGGGGAATTTTTGTTTTAATTGCGCAAGAGGACAAACTAAAGGTTGAAGGAGGTTCAGAGCTAAGAAGGGATGAAGCCAGAAAATGATTTGTACGTGGAGATGTAGGTTCAGTATGGGTCAACCAAGATAGAAGTGACAATTTGCTGAGGGCTAATGGATAGGATAAAAGCAGCAGGAGTGTTTTGTTTGAATAACTAGAATTCTTCAGAATAATCTTAAAACATGTTTAGTTCGTAGAATGATGAAAAACAAGCAAAACAACAAATGTAATCAACAATCAACTCTTCAGTGTCTCACTGTAAAGGGTGCATTTTCTTGTTTGATGCAAGCTCCATACATGACAAGAATGATTGAGCAATCTGAAAGGTACTGGATGTGACAAGTACGTTGATCACAGAATGAGCACACTCTCATGTAAAATGAAGGATACAGACACAATTCTCACCAAGTATACATTGATCTGACTCTGAGCGACTAAAGCAGGCCTGTGTTCTTTTGTTCTTAAAAACAATATATGTCAACATCATCTAAGCAAGAGAGCAGCTTCTTATCCCCATACATCACAAAAGTCTCAGAATGTACTGTATTTCTTACTGGGGTAGAGGGCAGAAATCAAGCACCGCTATTCTTAGAGTCATCTCTAAAGTTAAATGTTTTTAAAAAGTATGCAGAATTCTCAAATTTACTTGGCTTTTTGACCCAGATAGACTAACAGCATGAGCCAGGTTTCTGAACTTAACAAGTATTCATTCCAAGTAAATAGACTTTAGCTACAAATAAAGAATTACATACTGTCAATACTTAAAACTCTAACCCCCTTATAAACTCCCTGTTACATGCAAACATGTACAAACAGACAAGCAAACATAGATTGGTGATACGAACAAAGGGAAAACTGGGAAAACAGTTCACTGGCCTCTGTTCACAGGATTCACTGAGACAGTTCTTGTGCTAATCAGAATGCTGTTTCTTGATCTTCCTTTTCCGGATATGTTTTCCGGCTTCCAGGGGGCAAAGCACGGCTGGTTCAGACTTATTAAAGGTCTCAGATTTATTAATTAAACGTCACAGCTTACAGCAACCGCTGAAAGAAAAATAAGCTGGTTTTATTCAGGCTTACAGAGGATTTTATTGCAGAGAGCAGACACAGCTCCTGAGCTGGTAGAGATCTGATGACATCTCTGTATCCTATTCACATGCCAAAGCTGGTAAGCTTTAAAAGTCAATCTCAAAGCTGTTGGCAGGCAGAAGATATCTGTAGGTGTGTGTGCAGGGGCCAGTGTTTAGTGTGGGTGTGGTGTGAGAGAGGACTGTGTGGTGTTTGTGGATAACTGGTCATGAGTCCGCAGACCAATCAACTAATTATTGTAAACCAAAGCTCCATTTGTACACAATCCTTTGGCTGCAGCTTGTCTGTTGCATCAGTAGTTGAAGTATTTTCAATCAGCTGTGTAACGTGTTTCTGATGATAACAAAGTGTGGGGCTGGATGAACACATCAGGCCAAGCAGCATCTTAGGAGCACAAAAGCTGACGTTTCGGGCCCAAACTCTTCATCAGACCCTTTTTCTGATGAAGGGTCTAGGCCCGAAATGTCAGCTTTTGTGCTCTTAAGATGCTGCTTGGCCTGCTGTGTTCATCCAGCCCCAAACTTTGTTATCTTGGATTCTCCAGCATCTGCAGTTCCCATTATCTTTGTTCCTGATGATGTCAGGTTCTTGCTTTACATTATGCAGTAATTCTTGATTTTAAATCAGTTCTTCATTCATTTCAGCCTACAATTAAAAATACACAAAAATAAAATAGCATAGTGTTTACAAAATGGTGAGCATTTGAGTGCATAGTGGCTGAGGTAGTGTTTGAGGGGAATTGTGTGTGTGGTTTTATGTGCAATAATTCTATGGTGTGTGTGGGGATGTTTTGTTAGTGCTGTTGCGTGAGTATAGGCAGGTGATTTGGGGCTGCTTTGTGTGTGGAAAGGGAGATTATAATGAGCTTGTATGCATATGAGAGAGTGTATGTCTAGGAAAGTGTGTGGTGTGACAGTATGTGTGGGTACACAACAGGGAAAACTGCATGTGGATGTTTACATGTATGGATGTGTGTGTATATAAAGTGAGAAGTGCATGTTTGTACGTATGTTGTGCATATGTCTCTGTGACTGTGTGTATAGGGGATAATCTAGGGTGTGTGTGTGTGTATGGAGAACATGGAGATTTTCTGTGTACAGGCGAGATAATGGTGTGTGCCTATGCTGAGGGAAAGAGTGTGCTGTGTGCCTGTTTTTTGTGAGGGGTATGAAGTGTGTGTGTGGGTGTGTGTCTGTTTTTGTGTGAGAGGTAAGAGAATGTGTGTGTGTGCGCGCAGTTAACAGCATGGTGTGCATCTTATTCATTGAGATTGGAAAGAAAGATGTGTAAAGTTTGTGAATGGAATTTGGCATTTATAAAGCAAAGGTTATAAAAACAAAGAAGTGCTTTACAATTACATAAGGCACTGGGGAAACCACACCTAGAATACTGAGTCCATTTTTGGTCTCCTACTTGAGGATGGATGTGGTGGCACTGGAGCAGTTCGGAGGAGGTTCACCAGGTTGATTCGAGGGATGAAAGGGCTGACATATGAGGTGTGATTGAATAGTTTGGGCTTGTACTCGCTGGAGTTCAGAAGAATGAGGGGGGACCTGTTTGAGGAATATAAAATGCTAAAGGGGATTGATAAGGTGGCTATGGAACAGTCTCAAACAAGAGATCACAGACATTGAATCAGAAGAGGTAGGTTCAAAACTGAGATAAGGAAAAACTATTTCTCTCAGAGGATTGTGAATCTGTGGAACTCACTGCTCCAGAGTGCATTGGAGACAGAATCAACAGATTCAAGAAAGAAATGAATAGGTTTCTGATGAAAAGCAGGAGAAAGGGTTAGGGGAACAGGTAGGAAAGTGAAGTTGAGGACAGGATAAGGTCAGCCATGATCATGGCAGAGCAGACCCAAAGGGCTGAATTGCTTATTCCTGATCCTCATTCCTGCTCTTAGAGTAAAGGGAAGGCCTTTTAGAATGGAGATGAGGAGAAACTACTTCAGCCAGAGAGTGTTGAATCCATGGAATTCACTGCCACAGAAGTTTATGAAGGCCAGGTCATTGAGTACATTTAAGACTAAGATTGATAGGTTCTTGATTATCAAGGGGATCAAGGGTTATGGGGAGAAAGCAGGAGAATGGGGGCGTTGAGGAACTTATCAACCATGAGTGAATCACAGAGCAGACTCGGTGGGCAGAATGGCTTAATTTCTGCTCCTATGTCTGATGAACTTACAATTCCAATGTTCCAATGATTTGAACCTCGAATGGTTTTGGTGGTTGGGGACCAGGGTTTGGAGCGAGGCTGACAGGAGGAGGAATTTTTTTATCTCAGAGGGTTGAGTATCTTTGGAGCCCCTTGCCACACACAATTGCGGGGACAGAGTCCAGTAAGGGAATCAAAGTTTATGGAGAAGGGCAAGAAAGTGGAAATGAGGAAGACATGATCAGCCATGATCCTACTGAATTGCAGAGCAGGCTCAAGGGGCCAAACTTTACTATTTCTTCTGATCATATGGTCTGAATGTAAAACCTATGACATGTACATTCTAGAACAGTTATTTAGATGCAACTTGTATAGCAAATGCTTTAAAAGTCAAGGATAACATGGTGTCAAGCTTGATGATCGCAGCAGTCCAAGCAGCATCATAGGAGCAGGAAGGTTTGATGTTTCGGGTCGAGACCCTTCTTCAGAAAGGTTTCTTTTTCTGAAGAAGGGTCTCGACCCAAAAAGTCAACTTTCCTGCTCCTCTGATGCTGCTTGGCCTGCTGTGTTCATCCAGCTTCACACCGTGTTATCTCAGATTCTCCAGCATCGGCAGTTCCTACTATCTCTGTAACAACGTTAAAAGTCAAATCTACTTCTGTAGATATCTCATGAACTTAGATTATAACCATGTGGAGAAAATACAGCTAAGTACTATAGTTGAGAGTTAGTCCTACTTTGCAGCAATGACCAGAGTGGTCATTGATGGGATGGAGGATTCAAGTATTACAGACATTGAAAGCACAGTGCTGAGCTTAATCAATGCAATATTTTGGTAGTATTGAAGTTGAGAAACAGCATTGAGATAATCAAAGTCAGTACACATTCACATCTTCTCGTACTCCCCACCTCCCAAATCTGAGCCTCTCTTTATGCTTCTTACTGCTGGAATTTTTCACGATAAGCTTCCATTCATCCAACAGTATAAAACGGCTCTAAGTAAAATCACAGATTATAACCTCTGTGATTATGGCACTTCTGTATTTTAACATGGTCGGTTGCATCATCACTCTGTAACAGCTGTTTTTCACTGTTGGTTGCAATCTTGACTCTTGATCATAGCAAGTGAATGCCTATCTATTATATTTTCTCCCAACACCACTACTTAATCTTAGGCCCTCCTCTGCACATCAACAAAATCATCAAGATCTGCAGTCAGCTTCTCATTGTGACGTGTAACTTCATCTCCACTGCAGTGCTGTCAGAATGATTTGTGTGGACAATATGTTTCTCTTTAGAATGTACTGAATAAACTTCCCTCCACTGCACCTTCAGGCAGTGCGTTCCAGATCTTAATCACTCACTATGTAAAAGAGCCTTTCCTTTTGCTTAATTGATTAATTGCTTTAAACCCGTCTCCCTCATTCTTGATCCTTTTCAGAGTGGGGACATTTTCTCCATATTTACTCTTTGCTCTCTTATGATTATGAATACTTCAATTAGATCACCTTTCAGCCTTCTCTTCTCCAAGGAGAACAATTCCAGCTGCTGAAATTTATCTTCATAACTGAAATTCCTGAAAACATTCTCAAAAACCTCTTCTGCACTCTCTCCGATAATTTCACATCTTTCTTACAGTGAATTGCCTAAAACCGGATGGAATATTCCAGCTGACGGTAAACTATCATCCGATCCAAGTTCAACAAAACTTCCTTGCTATCATACTCTGTGGCCCTATTAATGTCATCTAAGATGCTATACGCTTTATCAATTGCTCTCATAACTCATAACACTTTTAACAACTATGCAGATCTACATCCAGATACTTCTTCTCTTGTACCAACTTTACAGTGGCACACTTTAGCTTAACCATCTCTCCAATCACTTCCTACCAAAATGTATCAGCTCACACTTTGCATGGAACTTCATCTGTCACATATCTACCACTTCACCAACATATCTAAGTCCTTTTGAAGTGCTCTAGTACCCGCACAGTTTACAAGGCTTCCAAGTCCTGTATCATATGCAAATATTCAAATAGTGCTTCATACGCCAAAGTCCAGATCATTCATATGTAGGAAGAAAAGCAAGAGTCCCAACACTGAACCTTGGGAAATTTAATCCCCTAGCCAGACAAAAAAACATGTCTTACCCAATGTTCTGTTTGTTAACACTTAGCTAATTTTGTATCCACGTTGCTCTCCCTTTCATTCCATGAGCTCTAACCTTGCTCACAAGTCTGTGTTGCAGCATTAGGTCAAAGGCCTTCTGGAGGTCGACTTACAGACTGATCAACTCTCTCTAAAACCTCATCAAAAATATACCCAAATTGATCCACGTCATCATTCATTTAGTCCTGAGATATTATTTCCAGAAGTTTCTCAACCACCATAATTAAAAAATTGACTAGTCTGTAGTCTCTTGTCTTATCCTTATAATCTATTTTGAACAAGGGCATAACAGTTGTAATTCTTTACTCGTTTGGCACCATTTCTTAAACTAAGGAAGACAGAAAAGTTATTGATATAGCCTCTGAAATGTTCAAATCTTACTTCCTACAGTATCCTTGGATGCATTTCTTCCAGTCTTAATGCTTTGTCAACTTTCAGTATAGACAGATTTTTCAACACCTCAATGTTACCAATTTTAAACCCTGCTAGCCACTGAATTTCCTTGGCTTTCATTACGTCTTTCATGGTAATGACAAATACAAACTATTCATTTAATACTTCAGCCATGCCCTCAGCTGTCACTTGTAAAACACCTTTTTGGTCCCTAAATAGTCAAGTCCTCCTTTTATCACCTTCTTACTAAATATAACCATACAAGAGACTTTGGGATTCTCCATCATGTCAGCTGCTAGTCACAATCCATCTCTCCTTCTTTTATTTGCTGTTGCATCTTCCCTCCAAACATTTCATAATCAGCCTGGTTCTCAATTGAATTTTTGACCTGACATATGTCGTAAGCACATGTTCTTCTTTACCATCATTTCTGCCACATTTGACATCCAGGATACACGAGATTTGTTTGTCCAATATTCCCTTTTGAGGAAATATACTTTGAACACGTCCACTGTTCAGTTACCTTTTATTACGCCAACTTTTGACTCCAATTTATTTCACTCAGATTCATTCTTATTCCATTGAAGTTTGTTTTAAGCTAATTAATTAATCTTACCATGACTGTTCATTCTATTTTTCTATAATTAGCCCCAAAGTTATGAAATAGTGATCAATATTCCTTAATGTTCATCCACCAAAATTTGATCTCTTTAGCCACTCATTCTCAAGAACAACATGTTGTGGTATGTGACGGTACAATGGCTTTAAGAGGTGTATTTTGTCCTGATTCTTTTTTTCAAGAAGAAAGGATGAGACAGAGGAGACAAGCAGTCTGCTCAAAAGTAATAAAGTAAACAGCTTTTGAGGTTTTTTTTTAAAGTTGAAGCAATAGAAGCAGCCTGAATGGGTGAGGTCAAGCTCCCATGGAACCAGGATTTTTAGGTTTAGCTTTCAGACGATGCTGCGCCTTGAAGCGAGATATGGAAGCTTTATTTTTCCTCTCTCTTTTACAGCTAAAAGCTGGGGTTCTCTTCCTGCCGTGGAATTGCATGTGACGCAATCTATTTTACTGAATTTGCCCTTGTCAAGGGTGTGTTTATGGGATGTTACTATATTGGAACAGTTAATTGGTCATAGTTATATATATATATATATATATATATATATAATTTTGTTAAGCATTTCAATAGAGTTACAGTTAAGATTTTTTAAAATTTTTAAATAAAAAATAAAGTGTGCTTTGCTTAAAATTGAGTAGTTTGACCAATCGAATTGCATCTAGAATGCAATGTCTTATACTTATAAAGTGACTGACTGTCTATAAATTGTCTGATTTTTAAACAAAATAGAATGTATCTGCAAATACAAATTCACTCCATAAATTTGTGTGTGTGAGAGAAAGAGAGGCGAGGTGGATGAGAGAGACAGTGTGAGTGTGCATGTCAGTGTGTGAGTGAGTGAGTCAATGTGTGGCTGCGTGAGAGTGTGTGGCTGCGTGAGGGTGAGGGTGAGTGAGCGTGAGTGTGAGAGAGAGAGAGAGATATACAGGAAATGATGCTCAACTCACTGATCGTCAATTCCAATATGCCACAGCAAAAAATGATAACGACTTCCTCAGAAGACAGGCACAGGAAATGTCTGATAGCGTACCCATTGTCATCTAGTATTTCCTGGGAGCAGAGAAACTACACAATGTTCTTCATAGCTTTCAACACATTATCAATGACGATGAGCACCTCGCCTAGATCTTCCCACGCCTCCACTTCTTGCCTTCAAACAACCGCCAAACCCTAAACAAATTGTTTGCAGCAAACTACCCAACCTTTAGCATCATACTATACAAAGTTATCATGGCATTCTGTGAAAGACATGTCAGATCTTCAACATGGACAGTACCATCACATGTGGGAAAACCACCCCCACGTCCACGGTGGATGCTCACGTGACTCAGCCAACATTGTTAATCCCATATGCTGCAGGCAAGAATGGCCTGAGGCATGGTATATTCACGAAACCATGCCGACGCTACCACAACAGACGAATGGACACAGCATAGGAATCTCCTGACAGGAATGTTCCCTCCCAGTGGGGGAACACGTCAGCAGTCACGGTCATTTGGTCTTGAGTCTTTGGGTAAACAGAGACGCAGTCACCAAGCAGAGGCTAATAGCCACGTTTGGTCTCCATGAGGAGGGCTTCAACTGGGATCTGTGCTCATGTTGCACCACCGCACCGCACCACCCCCATCCCCTGTCTACACACAAACGTAAATCTACAGGTTGTATTTGCATATATATTTTGTTTTGTTCAAAAAGCACACAATTTATGGACAGTCAGTCAATGTGACATTTTAACAATTCCTACTTTAGAAATAAACCAGTCTGATTCCAAACCAACACAGAAAAAGATTCTAAACAAGGTCTCGCACCTAACATGCATTGTCTGACCTAAAACGTCACCTCTTCTTCACACTGATGAAATCCTTAATTTTCTCACGTCCATGACTTGAAAGGAATTCAGGGATTTACGTATACATTTTAATCAATTAAAACCTTCTAACTGATTAAAGATTTAACAGTATCTTAGGTTTGTTTAATACATCCTCATCAGTGGTGTGGCCCTTTGATCATTTACTGATAAGTTCTGTGTCAGATACTACCTCTCTCACTAACACTTAAAGAAGGAGCGAAGCTCCAAAAGCTTGTATTTTCAAATAAACCTGTTGGACTGTAACATGGTGTCATGTAATTTTTGACCTTTTCCACGTGAGTAAGCCTGTTTCCCTGAGCCAGTCAGGGAGTGGAGGGGTGTTGGAGTTGGGGAGTTCAACATGAATGGCTGGGATGTCTTACCACCGGCATGCCTTTACCTTGGCACTGGGCAGCTGATCAACTCCCTCCCCACAACCAGCATGCAGGTAGCTATGTTTCACTGTTCTACCACCAGCAACACAATCAGGTTCTTAATTGACAACAGCTTCCTTTGGCCTAGGGCAGAAGGTCGTCTTTAATTGGTCCCAAAATCCCAAACATAATTGGGGGTAGGTCTAGAAGATAGCAGGCTCTCCTTTCCATGCTTTTCCATCTGATTAAGCAGCATCCTGCATCCCAGTCTGTGCCCAAGGTGGGCACTACATTCCACCCATTGTGTACAGTATGAGATGTATTTGACAGACCTGTGCACGTACAAGTATTTCAATGTTTAGGTAAAATTGTGGCTTGAGAATTGTCATGAAGGATGAAGTAACTCAAATTGAAAACTGTTGTTTTGTCTTTTTAATGCTGTGTCTGAAAAAGATTAGATTCCATTCTCAGTACCTTGTGTGCTGAATCTAAATTAGAAAGATATAGCAGAGTACAGCAACTGTATATCAACTGAGTAACCTTTGTTATCATTTAATTATTGAAAGTATACTGCGTTTGTGATTTAATATAGGAATGCTTCAACAATTTCAACTGCTAAATACAGCAACAACTTTCAATATTATGCTAAAAAATTATTTACAGCTCCAAAGTTCTGTGTAGAAAATAATACAATGACCTTTACCTCATAGAAAGAAAACAAGTGAACCTGAAGGCGAGAAATCCAATTGACAAACATCAGCAATCACTGGGAAACAGTGAGAAATGCCAGAAAACATGGGAAAAATCACCAGCACTCAAAACAAATGACTTGTTTCATTCTCTGCCATAAATCTGTTGTAGCATGTTTTCCTGATCCTTGTAGTACTGGATAAAGCCGCTCTATAACAATACGTCTACTTCCAGTTAACACACAAAACAATTGCTCCCACTTTGGATAAACCTGTCTGGATGTGAGATGCTAATTACTCTTAAAGTAAAGTAGGATATCAAGATCTCTTGCAGCAGTCAAATAGAATTGAAAGGATCATACCTTAATGTCATCTTGCCAACGGTGCTCCTTCTGAAACTGCTCTGCAGCCTTGGCCAGTCTCTACAGGAAAACGAGGATTCAGAATTAAAACTGACTTTAAATAAAACACTCAGAAACATACAGTAACGCTGTAAACTTCACAAATTACAATACAATAATAACTAGGTTATTTATTTTAAGTGATTGTTATTAAGATTTAAATACTGGTCAGGATACCTCTTCTTCTTCAAACTAGTTCATGGGGATCAGTTTGACATCACATCTAAAAGATGGTACCCCCAATAGGTCAGCTATTCGGCAGTACCACACTGGAGAATGAGCTTAGAATTTTGAGATAAAATTTTAACCCAAGCTAGCAACAGAGGTATTAGAAATAGCAAGAATTGCACATGTTGGAGTCAAAGTCAATACAATGTGCAGCTGGAAGAACACAGTAAGTCAGACAACACCAGAGGAGCAGGAAAGTCAACACTGCGGGTTTACACCCTTCATCATAACTGGAGACAGGGAAGAGAGTTTGGAAATAACGGACAGTGTGGGGCTGGGCTAAGGTTGGTGAGATGGTGATAGGCGGATGCAGTTGGGAGTAGTGGAGACTGTTCAGTGGAAAGGGTGGAGCGGACAGGTGGGAAAGAAGATGGACAGGTTGTCAAGGACGTGGGGATGAAAGGGAAAGTTTGATGCGGGATGAGACCAGGGGTGGGGAGATTTTGAAACTGGTGAATTTTACATTGAGGCCATATAAGCTCCCAAGGAGGAGTATAAGGTGTTGTTCCTCCAGTTTGCTGGTGGTGTCTTTGTGACACTGGAGGAGGCTTAGGATGGGCATGTCACCAAAAGGGAGGGGGAGTTTAAATGGGTGGCGACTGGAAGGTATTGTTGATTATAGCATACAGAGCACAGATGCTCCGCAAATTAGTCACCAAGTCTGCACTTGGTATCACTGATGTAGATGAGACCACATCAGGAGCAACAGATACATCAGACCAGGTTGGAAGGTGTACAGGTGAATCCCTGTTGGATTTGGAAAGATTGTCTGGGGCCTTGGACAGAGAAAAGACAGGAAGTGTAGGAGCAGGTGTAGCACCTCCTTTGGTTGCAGGGCAAGGTGCCCGGTGTGGTGGGGTTTGAGGGGAGCGTGGAGTGGACGAGGGACTTGAGGAGTGCACAGTCCCTATTAAAGGCAGATAGGAGTAGGGAGGGAAATATATCTTGGCTGTGGAGTCAGATTGCAGGTGGCAGAAGTGGTGGAGGATGGACCCTAAAGTGGGAGGACTGGTATGTGAGGACCAGGTGGACTGTGCCCTTATTTTTGTTTGTGAGAGGGAGTTTGACAGGAAATGCAAAAGATGTGGTTGACAGCATTATTAATCAATGGTTTGTTGGGGGTTGGGGAAGTTGTGTTCCTTGATGTAGGAGATCATCTGGGATGTCCATGAGTGGAGCACTCCATCTTGGGAGCAGATGTGGTGGAGGCAGAAGAATTGGGAGTAAGGGATCACATTCTTGTCAGAGAGTGGGTGAGAGGAGGTGTAGTCAAGGTGGTTAAGGGAGTCGACGGATTTGAAATAGTTGTCAGTGCTAAGATGGTTACTAGAGATGGAGATGGAGAGGTCCAGGAAGGTGAGGGAGGAATCGGAGATGATCCAATTGAATTTGAGGTTGGGGTGAAAGGTGTTAGTAAAGGTGATAAACCGTTCAAGCTCCTGTAATGGAAGCAGTGAAAGTTCAGTGACAGCATCACAATGACTGCATTTCAAAAACAATTCATTGGCTCTGATACATGCTGGGACATTCTACTACCAAGAAATCAAGCTCTTGTTCTTTGTCAAATTCCTATATCAACAGTTAGTGCATAAACATAAACCTGTCATGCTGTAATTACCTTCTCTCAAACAACCCTGGCACTGCAATAACAACAGCAAGCTAAATTTATACTCATGGTTTCCAATAAAAATGTGAGCACATAGAAATTGACAAGAAGTGTGTCCAGAAATCACAATCTACAATAAACAATCTACTATATATTACTATTTGTGGGCTCACGTGGAAGAATATTACAAATTGCATGTTGAATTTTAAATTTTGATAGTATGTACTATAACACAACATTTGTCCTTAGACAAAGTTATAAAATCAAAAATAGATCAGATCATATTGCTTCAAGCTGGAAAATATTTATTTCTGAAATAGTTAATAGGCAATGTGACAGGACTGCATAAAATAAACCATGTATTTGAACACAAAGTTATTGATGCAGTTTACTTCTCCAAGGCTACAATTATAGTGGATGTCTTCCACAATTTGAGCACAAGATAATGTTAAGAAAAGTGACAAATCTTCTGAATATGATCAAATTTACATATATAAATTAAAATTAATTTCGAGTCTTCTATATTTTCATATATAATTTACGACAGATGCATAAGGTATCTGTTTATACTGATAAGTCAACAAACAATTTTGAAATAATGGGAATTGATCATTTCCATTCCATTTCCTTTCATCTCTGTTTGAATTACATATACCAATTAACACTTCTGCAAATTTCTAACTGGATATATGAGAAATGAATTATCTAATGAAAACACTGGACTAGGCTAACAAACCACATCACACTGTTTAGGATGAGGCAGTCTTTCCATGGTGGACTTTGCATTGGCTCATAAGAACCATGACCAGGGAGAACTATTTATTGATTCAGAAACAGTGATTTATAATAATGTATTACACTAGCATTTGAGTTCAACTGCAATGAATGAGGTTAATATGCATCTTTTATAGTTTTGGATCCCTCTGTGTGCTTTCCAATAATGTGCTAAGGCAATTGGTGTTTTTAACAGTAATGCTCTGAATCAGTTGTCCAGTGTTTTGCAACAACGTATACATTCAGCAACATATGTATTCAGTGTAATGTACTGACCCAGTGTCATGTGTTCTAAAGTGACATCATATTTGCACAGGGTAGTACAGTATTACAGCACAGAAAGAGGTCCTTTGGCCTGTTGTGTCCACGCCAGTCAGCTAGTGCCTATCAAGCTCTAATCCCATTTCAAGTATTCATCTAATTACTTCTTAAACATTGTGAAGGTTCCTGCTGCACACAGTGAGTTCCAGATACCCACCACCCTCTAGGTGAAAACAAAGATTTTAAATCCCTCCTAAACCTCTTTCCCCTTACCTTATATCTATGACCCCACAGACATGTATCCATGTGTGATGTGTCTTATGTTATATGCAGGGTCAGAATGGTATGTTTTACACTGCAGGTCATTGTCAGTTTTGTTGTATTTTACAATGGACTCCTTAGTCAGTATTGCATGTTGTATATTAGAACGCAGAGTCAGTGTGGCCTCATTTACATTAGTGCCTGTTGTGTTTTGCATAAGAGAGCAAGGTCAGTGTACTGTGTTTTATGTTATAGTGCAAGATCAGCATAATTTGCTTTACAATGTAGTGCACGGTCAGTGTGGTGTGGTTTACATTTCAGTTCAGGGTCAGTGTGGTGTAATTTGGAGTGCACAGTCACTGTGGTGGTTTTTACATTACAGTGTAGGGCAAGTGAGGCATATTTTACACTGAAGTGCTGGGTCAGAGCGGTACAATTTACAGTAAGGTATTGGGTCACTGATAACAAAGTGTGGAGCTGGACGACCACAGCAGGCCAAGCAGCATCTTAGGAGCACAAAAGCTGACGTTTCGGGCCTAGACCCTTCATCAGAAAAGGGGGATGGGGAGTGAGTTCTGAAATAAGTAGGGAGAGGAGGGAGGCGGATCGAAGATGGATAGAGGAGAAGATAGGTGGAGAGGAGATAGACAAGTTAAAGGGCCGGGGATGGAGCCTGAGGAGGTAGGGAGTGGATAGGTCAGTCCAGGGAGAACGGACAGGTCAAGGGGGCAGGATGAGGTTAGAAGGTAGGAAAAGGAGGGGCGGCTTGAAACAGGAGGAGTGCAAAACGTCAGTGTGGTGTGTTGTATACTGCAATGCATGGTCAGTATTAACGTTTTATATTGTGTTGCAGATCATTGCCATGTGTTTTACATTACTATATAGAGTCAGTATACCATGTATAGAGTGAAGTGCAGGGTTAGAGGGGAGTGTTTTATAGGAAAATATACAGTCTATGCGGTGCTTTACATTACACTGCATGGTCAGCTTGGTATGTTTTACATGATAGTGCAGGTTTAGTATGCTGTGTGGTATATTATATTACAGCATCATTGTGGTCTGTTCTGCATTACAGTGAAGGATCAGTATTTTTCAAAAGTAATTCGTGGGATGTTAGCTTCACTGGCTTGGCCAACATTTATTGTCCATCCCTAAGTGCCCACACGGCAATTAAGAGTCATCTACATTGCTGTGGATCTGGAGTAACAGTAAGTCACGTGTCGATCAGATCAGAAAAGGACTATAGTTTCCAACTGTAAAGGCTTTTAGTGAACCAGATGGATTTTTCCAACAATCAGCAATGATTCTTGGTCATCATTACACTCTTAATTCCAGATTTTTTACTGACTTCAAATTTCAACATCTTCCACGGTGGAACTTGATCCCAGGTCCCCAGAACATTATTTGAGTCTCTGGATTAAGAATCCAGCAATAATATCACTAAGCCATCGCCTCCCCTCAATACGGTGTTGTACATTACACTTCAGAGTCAGTGTAGCGCGTTTTACATTACAGTGCAAAGTCAGTGTGGTATGTTTTACATTACAGTGCAGGGTCAGTCTCGTGCAGAGTGAGAGCATTGCTTTGAACATGAACCTTCAGGGTCAGTATGGTGTGTTTTACAAAGTGGTGTAAGGTCCTTTTTCGTGTTTTACATTGTAGCATCTTGACAGATTGCTGTTTTTTTACAGTGAACTACTTGATCCTGTATGGTGTGTTTCACAGCAAAGTGCACTGGCAGCAGGGTGAGTTTCACAGCAAAGTAAACTGTCAGTGTGATGTGTTTCACAGCACAGTGCACTGGCAGTGTGGTGTACTGTACATTAATAAGCAGGATCACTGTGATTTGTTTAACAGTAAGTGCGTGGTCAATGAGGTGTGTTTTGCATTGAAGTACAGGGTCAGTGTGGTGTGTTTCACAGCAAAGTGCACAGTCAATGTAATAAAATGTGAGGCTGGATGAACACAGCAGGCCAAGCAGCATCTCAGGAGCACAAAAGCTGACGTTTCGGGCCTAGACCCTTCATCAGAGAGGGGGATGGGGAGAGGGAACTGGAATAAATAGGGAGAGAGGGGGAGGCGGACCGAAGATGGAGAGTATAGATAGGACCACCTATCTTCTTTACTCTCCATCTTCGGTCCGCCTCCCCCTCTCTCCCTATTTATTCCAGTTCCCTCTCCCCATCCCCCTCTCTGATGAAGGGTCTAGGCCCGAAACGTCAGCTTTTGTGCTCCTGAGATGCTGCTTGGCCTGCTGTGTTCATCCAGCCTCACATTTTATTATCTTGGAATTCTCCAGCATCTGCAGTTCCCATTATCTCTGCACAGTCAATGTGATCTGTTGTACATTAGAGTGCAAGGTCAGTGTGGTGTTGGTTACATTAGCGTGCAGGCTCAGTATAGTGTTGTTTACATTACAATGCAGGGTCAGTATGCTGTGTTTTACATTATACTGCAGGATCAGTATAGTATGCTTTACATTATACGGCATGGTCACTGTGGTGTAATTTATAGTAGAGCGCAGTGTGAGTGTGTATCGGTTTTACATTGAAGTGCAGGGTTATGTGTGGTGTATTTTACAGTACAGTGTCGGTGTTCTGTGTTTTACATTATACAGCAGGGTCAGAACATTGTGTTTTACAATTTAGGGCAGGATCAGTGCCATGTGTTTTACAGTAAAGTATAAAGTCAGTGTGGTGTGTTGTACATTAGAATGCAAGGTCAGTTATGACTGGTCAAAGACGATATCACAGCTGTACTGAAGGAGGGCACTATGGAGAATTCGAGCTGTGAGGCAATATGGGCAGAACTCAGAAACAGGAAGGGTGCAGTAACAATGTTGGGGCTGTACTTCAGGCCTCCAAACAGCCAGCATGAGATAGAGGTACAAATATGTAAACAGATTACGGAAAGGTGTAGGAGCAACAGGGTGGTGGTGATGGGAGATTTTAATTTTCCCAACATTGACTGGGATTCACTTAATGTTAGAGGTCAAGATGGAGCAGAATTTGTAAGGAGCATCCAGCAGGGTTTTCTAGAGCAGTATGTATGTAGTCCAACTCGAGAAGGGGCCATATTGGATCTGGTGTTGGGGAATGAGCCTCGCCAGGTGGTTGAAATTACAGTAGGGGACTACTTTGCAAATAGTGGCCACAATTCCGTAAGTTTTACAATACTCATGGACAAAGATGAGAGTGGTCCTAAAGGAAGAGTTCTAAACTGGGGGAAGGCCAACTATACCAAAATTTGGCAGGATCTGGGGAATGCAGATTGGGAGAAACTTTTGAAGGTAAATCCACATTTAATATGTGGCAGGCTTTTAAAGAGAGGTTGATTAGCGTGCAGGAGAGACATGTTCCTGCGAAAATGAGGGATAGAAATGGCAAGATTAGGGAACCATGGATGACAGGTGAAATTGTGAGACTAGCCAAGAGAAACAAGGAAGCGTACATAAGGTCTAGGCGACTGAAGACAGACTAAGCTTTGGAAGAATATCGGGAATATAGGGTCAATCTGAAACGAGGAATTAAGAGGGCTAAAAGGGGACATGAGATACCTTTAGCAAAAATGGTTAAGGAAAATCCAGAAGCCTTTTATTCATATATAAACAGCAAAAGGGTAACTAGAGAAAGGATTGGCCATTTAAGGACAAAGAAGGAAAGTTATGAGTTGAGTCAGAGAAAATGGGTGACATTCTTAACGAGTACTTTGCATCAGTATTCACCAAAGAGAGGGATATGATGGATGTTGAGGTTCGGGATAGATGTTTGATTACTCTAGGTCAAGTCGGCATAAGGAGGGAGGAAGTGTTGGGTATCCTAAAAGACATTAAGGTGGACAAGTCCCTAGGTCCTGATGGGATCTATCCCAGGTTTGTGAGGGAAGCGAGAGAGCAAATAGCCGGGGCATTAACAGATATCTTTACGGCATCCTTAAACACGGGTGAGGTCCCGGAGGACTGGAGAACTGCTAATGTTGTCCCCTTGTTTAAGAAGGGAAGCAGGGACAGTCCAGGTAACTATCGACCGGTGAGCCTGACGTCAGAGGTAGGGAAGCTACTGGAGAAGATACTGAGGGATAGGATCTATTTCGATTTGGAAGAAAATGGACTTAACAGTGATAGACAACATGGTTTTGTGCAGGGAAGGTCATGTCTTACCAACTTAATAGAATTCTTTGAGGACATGACAAAGTTGATTGATGTGGGAAAGGCTATAGATGTCACATACATGGACTTCAGTAAGACGTTTGATAAGATTCCCCATGGCAGGCTGATGGAGAAAGTGAAGTCGCAGGGGGTCCAGGGTGTGCTAGCTAGATGGATTAAAAAACTGGCTAGGCAACAGGAGACAGAGTAGTAGTGAAAGGGGGTTTCTCAAATTGAGACCTGTGATGCGTGGTGATCCACAGGGATCTGTTCTGGGACCACTGTTGTTTGTGATATATTTAAATGATTGGAGGAAGGTATAGGTGGTCTGATTAGCAAGTGTGCAGATGACACTAAGATTGGTGGAGTAGCAGATAGTGAAGGGGGCTGTCAGAGATTATAGCAGAATATAGATAGATTGGAGAGTTGGGCAGATAAATGGCAAATGTAGTTCAATCCAGGCAAATGCAAGGTGATGCATTTTGGAAGATCAAATTCAAGGGCGATCTATACAGTAAATGGAAAAGTCCTGGGGAAAATTGATGAACAGAGAGATCTGGGTGTTCAGGTCCATTGTTCCCTGAAAGTGACAACACTGGTCAATAGGATGGTCAAGAACGCATACGGCATAAGGCTTTCCTTCATCAGACGGGGTACTGAGTACAAGAGTTGGCAGGTCATGTTACAGTTGTATAAGACTTTGGTTCGCCCACATTTAGAGTACTGCATACAGTTCTGGTCGCCACATTACCAAAAGGATGTGGATGCTTTGGAGAGGGCACAGAGGAGGTTCACCAGAATGTTGCCTGGTATGGAGGGTGCTAGCTATGAAGAAAGGTTGAGTAGATTAGAATTATTTACAACAGAAAGACGGAGATTGAGGGGGGACCTGATTGAGGTCCATAAAATCATGAGGGGTATAGACAAGGTGGACAGCAAGAAGTTTTTTCCCCCCCAGAGTGGGGGACTCAATTACTAGGGGTCATGAGTTCAAAGTGAGAGGAGGAAAGTTAATGGGAGATATGTGTGGAAAGTTCTTTATTCAGAGGGTGGTGGGTGCCTGGAACGCGTTGCCAGCGGAGGTGACAGACACAGACACGATAGTGTCTTTTAAGATGTATCTGGACAGGGAGCAAAGGGATACAGACCCTTAGAAAATAGGTGACAGGTTTAGACAGAGGATCACGATCGGCACAGGCTTGGAAGGCTGAAGGGCCTGTTCCTGAGCTGTAATTTTCTCTGTTCTTTGTGTTTTACAGTTTTGTGCATGGTCAGTGTGCAGTGTTTTATGTTACATTGTCGGGTCACTTTGGTATGTTTTATGTTAGTGTGGTGTGTTTTATATTGTAGTGCAGGGTCAGTTTTGTGTGTTTTAAATTGCATGCACATTGTCAGATTGCTGTGTTTTACAGTGGAATACTTGGTCAATGTGGTGTGTTTCACAGCAAAGTAAACTGTCAGTGTGGTGTGTTTCACATGAGACCGCAGTGTATTGTACATTATTGAAAACAAACCACGATGATCCTGCATGTCAAAGCAAAGGGTCAGTGTGCTGCATCGTACATTACAATGCAGGGTTAGTGTGGTGAGTTTTACGCTGAATGTGAGGGACAGTGTTGTTTATAACGAAGTGCAGCACTTGTGTGTTGTGTTTTTTAGGCGAGGGTCCTTCTGGTGGATTTTACATGAAAGCGCAGGATCAATGGGTTTATGTTCTACAGTAATGTACTAGATCATTCTACTGCAATGTATAACAGCATTCTGGGTTAACTGCATTAATTGTTTTGCAGCAATGTATTCAATCTGTGGGGGAGCAAAAACTGCAGATGCTGGAGTCCGAGACAACACAGTGTGGATGAACACAGCAAGCCAGGCAGCATCAGAGGAGCAGGAAAGTTGACGTTTTGGATCGGGACAATTCGTCAGAAATGGGGACGGTGAAGGGAGCTGGGAAATAAATAGAAAGAAGAGGGGTTGAGCTGGGGAAGGTGATTAGGATGGTGATAGGTGAATGCAGGTAGATTCAATCTGTGGCTCTGTTTTGGAGTACTGCACAGGTTCACATGATACGTTCTAAATGGCCACTGTGTGCACCTTATAGAAACATGCTGAGTCAGTATGGCTATTGACAAAAGTCACTGCAGCAGTGTTTCATGGAAAATAGGCTCTGCCCTTCCCACAGTGCCAGTAAAGTTAAAGGTTTTAAATTACAAACAGAAATTCACAATTTGCCTTGTTTTTTGTCCCAGGTTGACAAAAAAGCATTGACTAGGCTTCTGTATTTAACAAAAATGATTAGATATTATAATTAAATAGATTCTGATCACAGATAAACAATTATGAACCACCATCAGCATACTAGTTAAAACCATAACTTACAAAAAATTCTTCACTTATTCACATGTATATAGACAAAGAGAAATGTGCAGTAAAAAACTGGGTGTTATGCATGAGGAAAAGATTGGGAAGGCAAATGAGTGAACCCTGCCACTAGGATTTGCTGACCAAAACACTGCTTCTTGATCTTCCTTTTCCAGATAATTTTACTTGTTTGCGGGAGCTACAGGTGACTGGTTCTACCTTATAGAGATTGATAATTTATAAATTAAATAACATAACTTACAGCAACCGCTCAAGGAAAAGTATACTAGATTTTTCACATGTAAAGTACCTTTTACTGAAAAGAACAGAAGCAGGTCCTGGGATAGTGAAAATCTGAAGGCTTCTCCCTATCGTCTTTGTAGCCCTAAGTTTATATGCTACCTGGGAACCAATCACATCGTAGTTTGCAGGCAGAAGGTGTTTGTTATCAATAACTGGTCACTATCACACAGATCAATTAGCTACTTGTTGTGAGCTGAATCACCAAGTGCATTCATTTCTCAGCTCCAGCTTATCTGCAAACAACACTTCAACTACTGCTTGAATGAGCAGCTGTACTTACAGTAAATGTCAGGTTACTTGGTCTTAAAAGATGTGTAATCCTTTTGCAATTGTTGGTTTTTTAAACAATTCTTTTCTAATTTCAGAGATAATGGGAACTGCAGATGCTGGAGATTCCAAGATAATAAAATGTGAGGCTGGATGAACACAGCAGGCCAAGCAGCATCTCAGGAGCACAAAAGCTGACGTTTCGGGCCTAGACCCTTCATCAGAGAGGGGGATGGGGGGAGGGAACTGGAATAAATAGGGAGAGAGGGGGAGGCGGACCGAAGATGGAGAGCAAAGAAGATAGGTGGAGAGGGTGTAGGTGGGGAGGTAGGGAGGGGATAGGTCAGTCCAGGGAAGACGGACAGGTCAAGGAGGTGGGATGAGGTTAGTAGGTAGCTGGGGGTGCGGCTGGGGGTGGGAGGAAGGGATGGGTGAGAGGAAGAACCGGTTAGGGAGGCAGAGACAGGTTGGACTGGTTTTGGGATGCAGTGGGTGGGGGGGAAGAGCTGGGCTGGTTGTGTGGTGCAGTGGGGGGAGGGGATGAACTGGGCTGGTTTAGGGATGCAGTGGGGGAAGGGGAGATTTTGAAACTGGTGAAGTCCACATTGATACCATATGGCTGCAGGGTTCCCAGGCGGAATATGAGTTGCTGTTCCTGCAACCTTCGGGTGGCATCATTGTGGCAGTGCAGGAGGCCCATGATGGACATGTCATCAAGAGAATGGGAGGGGGAGTGGAAATGGTGTGCGACTGGGAGGTGCAGTTGTTTGTTGCGAACTGAGCGGAGGTGTTCTGCAAAGCGGTCCCCAAGCCTCCGCTTGGTTTCCCCAATGTAGAGAAAGCCGCACCGGGTACAGTGGATGCAGTATACCACATTGGCAGATGTGCAGGTGAACCTCCACACTCGCTCCACACTGCCCTCCAACCCCACCACACCCGGCACCTTCCCCTGCAACCGCAGGAAATGCTACACTTGTCCCCACACCTCCTCCCTCACCCCCATCCCAGGCCCCAAGATGACATTCCACATTAAGCAGAGGTTCACCTGCACATCTGCCAATGTGGTATACTGCATCCACTGTACCCGGTGCGGCTTTCTCTACATTGGGGAAACCAAGCGGAGGCTTGGGGACCGCTTTGCAGAACACCTCCGCTCAGTTCGCAACAAACAACTGCACCTCCCAGTCGCACACCATTTCCACTCCCCCTCCCATTCTCTTGATGACATGTCCATCATGGGCCTCCTGCACTGCCACAATGATGCCACCCGAAGGTTGCAGGAACAGCAACTCATATTCCGCCTGGGAACCCTGCAGCCATATGGTATCAATGTGGACTTCACCAGTTTCAAAATCTCCCCTTCCCCCACTGCATCCCTAAACCAGCCCAGTTCATCCCCTCCCCCCACTGCACCACACAACCAGCCCAGCTCTTCCCCCCCACCCACTGCATCCCAAAACCAGTCCAACCTGTCTCTGCCTCCCTAACCGGTTCTTCCTCTCACCCATCCCTTCCTCCCACCCCCAGCCGCACCCCCAGCTACCTACTAACCTCATCCCACCTCCTTGACCTGTCCGTCTTCCCTGGACTGACCTATCCCCTCCCTACCTCCCCACCTACACCCTCTCCACCTATCTTCTTTGCTCTCCATCTTCGGTCCGCCTCCCCCTCTCTCCCTATTTATTCCAGTTCCCTCCCCCCATCCCCCTCTCTGATGAAGGGTCTAGGCCCGAAACGTCAGCTTTTGTGCTCCTGAGATGCTGCTTGGCCTGCTGTGTTCATCCAGCCTCACATTTTATTTTCTTTTCTAATTTCAGTTCATAGCAAAAGCACAATAAAAAAGGCCCACTCTATGCAGCCAAAAACATCTGAGAGTGCCTGGCACCTCTTTCAATGTCAAGCCATGCTTCAATGATAATTTTCAATTGTATCTTCAGTTGTGGATCATTAGCTCTTTCTTGCTGAACTTCATTGCATTCGTGCTGTCCAAACTTCGTCAGATTGACCTGAAGTGCATCTTCCACTCCTGTGTCCATTACTTTCTACTTCTAAGTCTAGTGATTATTTCTGTATTCATGTTTAGATTTGATAATCCACACAATGCATCACAGGTGACTTTTAGTTACTTATTCCTTGGAGGAGTACTGCTTCATCAGTCAAGGGAGGGCAGTACATGGTAATCAGAAAGAGGTTTCCTTGCCCATGTTTAACCTGAAGCCATGAGAATTCAATGGTATGATTCAATGAATATAACTAAGTCAAGCTGCTGCTTGGTTAGTCTATGTGCGAGCTGTTCCAATTTTGACACTTTGGGCCCTTTGTTTGTTTGTTCCCAAAAGAGCAAAACAAAGTGTTAAAGGCTGATGGCAACCCCAATCAGTGCACTCATGGAAGAAGGTGTGCCGATGAACTGAAAAACCTAGTAAGCTTGCTTTCATTGCTTAGAACTTTGAATATAGGAGTTGAGACATCATGTTGAAGTTGTATAGGTCATTGGTGAGGCTTGTTCTAGAGTACTGTGTGCAGTTGTGGTTGCCCTCTTATAGGAAGAATATTGCTAAATTGGTGAGGGTTCAGAAAAGGATTTACCAGGATGTTGCCAAGAATGAAGGGTTTGAAATATAAAAATAGACTAGAAAGACAGGGTGACCTTATCAAGATTTCTAAAATCATGAGGGGCATCGAAAAGGTGAATGACAGGAGTATATTTTCTCCTTAGGGTGGAAAGTTCAAAACCAACGGCATGTTTTTAAGGGGAGAGGAGAAAGATTTAAAAAAGACATGAGGCATAACTTTTTCTACAGAGTACTGCATGTAAATTTCCAGGGGAAGTGGTGAGATGATTGATCATAGTTTGTTACCCAAATTTGCCTCATTTTAATTTTGTGATGTTAAAAAAAAATCTATTTTGGCACAGTCTAGAGATAGAAATTAATATACAGACGTTAACATGATGAAAAAAGTGAGCTTATAACAACTTTCAGATGGAAAATACGATTACAAAAAATATTCAAGGTTCAGGGAGAGGAGATAAAACAAACAAGTAATATGTAAAAGACTGGCAACCAACATGAAGAGGTATCTCAAATTCTGCTACACCAATACAAATATTAAAATGGTGGCAAAAGGGACAATAGGGCTGAAGAGCGATTGACACCTACAGGCAAAGCGCATAGCTGAGGTGTTAAATGAGCACTTTGCATCTGTCTTCACCGAAGAGAGAGAGAGAGTAACCCAGACCATGCTGACACAGTAGGGACTAGGTTACTAGAAAGGTCCAAAATTGATAGGGGAGAAGTGTTAAATAGATTGTCATTACTTAAAGTTGACAAGGCACTGACAAGGCACAGAATGAGATGCAACCAAAGATTTATAAGGAAGTGAAAGTGGAAACTACGCGGGCATCAGCCTCAATCTTTCAGTCTTCCCTAGATTCAGGAGAGGTGCCAGAAGACTGGAAAATTGCAAACATTACAGCTTCTTTCAAGAAAGCTTTTCGATGAGCCAGCAATTACATGCCACTCAGTTTAACTTTGCTGGTGGGGAAGCCTCATGAGACAATTACTCAAGACAGAATCAGTAGTTAAATGGGAAAAGGTAGGTAGATTAGGAAAAGTCAGCACGGATTCCTAAAGGGTAAGCCATGTTTAACAAGCTTGCTGAAGTCTTTTGAAGAAGTAACAGAAAGGGTCGCTGAGGTACACTCTGCCAAGAGTGTTACCAAGGACTTTCAGAGGGCATTTGATACAATGTCATACAACATACTTGTGAGGAAAGTTATAAATCATGGAATAACAGGGTCAATAGAGCATTGGATACAAAATTGGCTGAGTGATTGGAAACAGAAAGTAATGGTCAATGGATATTTTTTCAGGCTGGAGGAAAGTATGTAGTGGAGTTCCCAAGGGTCAGTATTGGGACCCTGGTTTTTCCTCAAACATATTAATGATCTAGATTTTGGGTGTGCAGAAGATAATTTCAAAGCTTGCAGGTGACACCAAACTTGGAAGAATTGTAAACTGTCAGGAACACAGTGCAGAACTCCCGAATGGTGTAGAGAGGTTGGTGGTGTAGGTAAATAGGTGACAGATAAATTTCAATGCAGAGTGGTGTGAGGTGATGCATTTTTATAGGAAGAATGATTATAAAGTGGGTGCAGGAACAGAAGAACCCCAGCACATATGTGTAAATATAATTTGAAGTGTCAAGACAAGTAAACAGAACAGTAAGTAAAGCACACAGGATCCTCATTACAGCTTTTATTCAAACCCGGACAAAATAAATGAATTCTGTGTCTGTGTTCTGAAGACCAGCATGCAGACCCAAATCATTAATTGTTTTTCCTTCACAGATGTTGCCAGACCTGCTGAACTTTTCCAGCAGATTTGATTTACAGCATCCGCAGCTCTTCTGGGTTTTAGCCGAATTCCAGAGGTGAGGTGACAGTGACTATCCTTGACATGAAGGCCATATTTGAACAAATAAGACATCAACGAGCCCTAGCAAAACTGAAGTCAATGTGAATCAGCAGGAAAACACTGCTGCTAGAATCATACTTGGCACAAGCTAAGATGGTCGTGTTTGTTATAGGTCAGTCAAATCAGCTCCACGACATCTCTGCTGAAGCTGCTCAGGGTAGTGTCCTTAGCAAAACCATTTTCAGGTGCTTAATCAACAACATTCTCTTCATGATAACATCAGAAGTGGGGATGTTCACCAAGAATTACACAATGTTCAGCACCACTCACAACTCCTCAAATATTGAAGCATTCCACATCAATATGCATCAAGGCCTGGGCAATATCCAGCTTTGAGCTGAATAATGGCATCTAACATTTATACCACACAAATGCCAGACAATGACATCCCTAGTATTAGACAATCTAAACATCATCCCTTGATGTTCCACAGTGTTACCATCATTGAATTCCCCACTGTCAACATCCTGCAGATTTCCATTGACCAGAAACTCAACTGGACTAGCTATATATAATATATATAGTGGCTACAAAGGCAGATCAGATGCTAGAAATCCTGCAGTAGATAACTCACATTCTGACTCCCCAAAATAAGTCAACCATCCACAAGGTACAAGCCAGGAGTGTAATGAAATACTGCCCACCTGCCTGGATGACAGCATTTTCAAAAGCAGTCAAGAACATCATTTACGGCAAAGCAGCCTACTTGATTCAAAACACTTCCACAAACATTCACTCCTCACACAGCAACACTCAACATGAGTAGTGTGTACCATCTACAAGATGCACTGCAGAAATTCACCAAAGTTCCTTATACAGCAACTTTCTAACCTAAGACCACTCCCATCTACAAGGACAAGGGCACCAGATACATGGGAAAACACCATCACTTGGTAGGTTTCCCTCTGAGCCACTCCCAACCTTGACATGGACATACTTTGCTGTTCTTTCAATGTCACTGGGTCAAAATCTTGTGATTTCCTCCATAACAGCGATATTGATTGACCTACAACACAAGGACCCCAGCAGTTCAAGAAAGTAGCTCACTAGCATATTCTGAAGGGCAATTCATCATATTATCATGCTGGTTCAATTAAAATACATTATTACCAGTGGAAGAGTGGGTCTCAGAAGGAAATCTTGTGCACCCCACCAAACTCAGAAGCAATAATCCAAACCCTTACATCTTCCATTCTGTCAAGTGTACATCTATTTCTGTTCCCAGGTGGCAGCAAGTTGAGACAGAACCTGGTTTAAAAAAAGTATTTTAAAAGAGATTTAAGTTGTGAATTGAAAATAAGGCACATTAAAGGTTATGGGATCAGACAAGGGCTCTTGTGGGTAGTAGACTGGTGGGAATTTGGTTGGTCGATTTTGATGCTGCAAGATTTTCTCCGAATCTATCATATAGGGCTCAGAGTTCATTATTTATGACATAATGATGAGAATATAGGTTTAAAACTGAGGTATTGCAAATATTTTCCAATTGATCTTCCCCTCTAAACTGTACAAGCCAGCATCATCATTACTTCAAATCCAATTACCAGTGATAGACACATACATTTGCTTCTGTTTGCCAAGTGTACAGAACTCAGCAAACACTGACTATCAGCAGACATGAAGGGCAGAGCCTGGGAGGATGTTACAAGACTGGCTACCATTTTGCCGTGAGCTTCTTCATTTTCCAGATACATTTCATTATCATTGTCAGAGTCAAATGGGTAGGTGCTCAGCTCAAGAAGTGGCACTAATTTGCAGCTGCCTTTTTAAACACAGAGAATTCACTGAATTGGGCCTTTTTATGCAGGGGAGGACTTAAAATTGAGTTTGACAGGCAGCTGAATAAGATAACAGCCAATGGTGTCAGGGGCAAGATATTTGCAGAGATACAGGATTAGCTGACTGGCAAAAGGCAGAGAGTAGGGATAAAGGGATCTTTGTCAGGATGACAGCCAGTGACCAGTGGAGCTCTGCAGGGATGAGTGTTGGACTGCATCTATTCACATTACACATTAACAATTTGAATGAAGGAACAGGGGGTATTGTTGCTAAGTTTGCAGATGACACAAAGATAGGTGGAGGGACAGGTACTGCTGAGGGTGCAAAGAGGCTGCATTTAAAAGTCTTCAACAAATGAATAATTCTTTCACCCATTAAAATCCAAACAGTTAGCAACAGCTTTTAAAGTAAAGCTCTGGCAGCTAGCTTTAAACGTCTTTTTGGAATGCTAATTTCATGTTGCTTACATACATTATGATACTCTGGCTAAGTTAGTTCTATAATGAATGAAATACTTTCAGACACAGTCAAAAAGCCAATTAAACATTTAAAGTAGATACCAGTGCTGTAGGCCTTCAGAAAAAATTGCTAATCCTTTGCAAATACGTCTTCTGTATCTCATTTCTGCTTTGTTTTAATCTTTAAGTAAACTTGAAATGAGTTCTTACTTTGTAAACTTTAACTTCAACCCAAGAGTAATTGTGCTTTGATTATGTCAAAATTAATCAATTATGTACTCAGTAGCAGTGTTACATACTAGTGGATTTTGGTCCTTTTCCCAAGGATGTCATAATCCAGCCGTGTTTTGACTGGATACCATTCTGCCCCTAGATGTTTATGCCAAAGATGACTTTTTTTTAAAGAAGAGGAATTGTCCTTACTGTATTAACCCCATGACCCGCCTATTACACAGGACATTAAAAAAGCTTTACATGGAGCAGTCAATGAGATGGAGTTTGATTGAAGGACATTTAAAAGACATCATCAAGGATGGGTTAACAATTGAGATTTTCCAAAGCATGAGAGACAGTACTCATGTTTTGTTCAAAAATTATAGTATGGGAAACTTTGGATGGAAGATTTGACAGGTTGGAATGGAGCTAGCAACTTGGCTTAAATGCTTGTGCTTCAATTGAAGCATCAAAAGTCAACCAGACTGCAGAGGGAAGGGACATTGATGAGTGGCTGACTAGAGATCCCCCTACCCGACATGTAAGGTTATTTGGAGACATGGTGTGTATATGCTAAAGATTGTTTTATCATTTTAGAAACTTGACGAATTTGGGGTTACTTTGGCATTCTCGCATTTAGAAACATAAGAACAGGAGTCTGCCCAGCCATTCAGTATAATCATGGCTGGCTGATTGAAAACCTCAATGCCCTTTACCCATTCCATTCCCATAATCCAGTGCATCATTGTTAAGCAGCAATATGTTGATTTCTGCCTTAAATATACGTAAAGACTGAACCCTTTGTGGTGGAAAATTCCAAACGTTCTCCACTTCTGATTAAAATAATTCCTCCTCATCTGGACTGGCATACCCTTTATTTTGAGACTGTGCTCCCTGATTCTAGAATTACCAACCATGGGCAATATCTTACCTGCAACCAACCGCTGTCCCTTTACGAATTCTGGAAGATTTGGAAATTGGGGTCTCCTTTAAAACTGAGTTATTTTCATATTCCATATTTAGTATTTTCAGAGTAGCATGAGATCTCATTCAACTGTTACAATAGTAATTGGCCTTCTACAAACATAAATAAAAGATTCAGTGGGCACCACACTATCCTAATATGAATGCAATGTTTGCGAAAATAAGACATTTTTGTTCTTAGAAAGAATGAAAACTAACCTTCAACTGGAAGTGGATAAGGTGACAAAAGTCATCCAATTTTGAGTGGCTGCCCATGATCACTGGCTGAAAGGATTCAAACAACTGATCGACACAATGTAAGCTACAAGTTCCTAGAAATGGGGTATTTCAGCAAGTGCTCAGGGGCAGAGGGCAACTTCACCAGGCAGGCATTGTGGCAGCAGTCCATATTAAGCAACTGTTTCTCCAGATGAAAGATGAAGAGGAGGAGGAGGAGGAAGACCCAGGGAAGCGCTCCCTAACGCTTTGACTGGCAAGCTGCCCTCACAACTTTAACGAGAATGACACATTCTCTGCCCACAGCCTGTTTGTCCTCAGGTCTCAGTGGCCCATCCTCAAGTGCCATGGTTATATACTTCATCTAATTAATGAATGCAGCATATCTAATTGCTGTTATCTAATAAACTCAATAAACTATCTGACATTTCCTTACAAATGGTAATATTAGGTAACTGCAATCACTAACCCTCAAATCTAAGATAAGTTCTTCATCACTCATTCCTGTTACTTCTACAGTATGGCTCTGAAATTGCGCAATTTGCAGGGGCTCAACTTACAGTGAACTACAGTCATTGCAATGGTAAAATCACCATAGTCCCAGAGATCTGCTTTCTCATTAGAGACAAATGTCTGGTGATGAATTTTAACCTGAAGGTCAGGTGCGGGTCAAGGTTGAGAAGGTAGGACCTTCACAGTACCCTCAGCTAATTAGGAAACTGAACCCACATTGTTAGCATCATTCTGCATCGCAAACTTGCCATCCAGCCTACTGAGCTAACCAACTTCCTAGCATATTACTAACCATTTCACAGAAACCATTGCATTTACTGTAGCAGGCAAAACGCATTCGCACAATTCCAGCTATAAATTTTCTGCTTACCTAATGCCCCTTCTGTACGTTCTTACTGAATCTGCTTCCACTGTGCTTCCTGGTAGCACATTCCAGCTCATAGCAGCCATTGTAAAAATATTTCTTTTACTTTTACCAATTATCTTAAATTCCAGACATCCAGATAATGGGCCTGCTCCAACCGCAACAGTTGTGCCTGATTTTTCAAAACCCCTCAGAATTTTAATTCTTCTTTAATAGGTCCCCTTAATTCACAATTTTGTTTCATTGAAAGATTACATTGCTCACGGTAAAAATCAACCTCTAGCCCAACCATGATTACTACCTGATGCCTTAGGATCCAGGAAGGCAGCATGTACTGGGAAATCTCACTCCAGAACCTTAGGTGTTAACAATGAGCACAATTCTGAAATGTAACTCACATTTCTTGATCTAAACACAAGAATAGGTAATTGTGCATGAATGCACACTGTGAAACAAATCACATTTAGACAACTATAACATCAAAGGACAGAGAACCAGACACTCAACCAAGCCCCGTTTCTAATGAATTTTAATATTGCTTGAGGTGACACTGCGCTGACAAATCTCCCTCACCCCTTCACAGTTCTCTCATATGTTTTTATTCCTTTGTTTTCCTTAGGCTGAAGTAAGATAGCAGAGACAGATGGATTCACAATCTGTGTAATTCCTATTGTCTCTTAATCAGACTGAAAATATTCTCAGATCCAATCACCAGACTTTCCAAAACACCACTAACAGGTGCTGTCATTGCCCCTCTGATATTTTCATTGACACTGCAATTAATTAAGTTATTCAGACCTATGTGCCTGGATGCACATGGAAAAACTGTTAAAAGCTGACTAGGAAAACTGATTGCAGTACAGACCTGCAGTTCTCATTTTGGTGATCCTTAGACCCTAGCACTACCAGAGACTGAGCTTACACATTCTACTCCAACAAAACCATTCATATCAAAATTGAACATCTATCGTAGCTACAGGTTGACAAACTGTAATCCACAAATATATCCAAATTGGGCAAGTAACCAACTGTCACACGGTTAGCCCCATAATCCAAATAATTTCTTATTTTATACATGTATTTGTTTATGTACACATATATATTCATATTTTTGAGATCCAGACTGATCTCAAAACTGTGTGACCTTGGTCTTGGCTCTGCCCTCTGCAACTGGATCCTCAGCTTTCTGGCCAGTGGTCACAATCAGTGAGGACAGGTAACTGCACCACCTCCACAATAACACTCAACATCGGAGTGATCGCCCCACCAAAGATGCATCCTCAGCCCCTTACTGTACTACTGAACCCCCTGTACACCCACGACTGTGTTGCTAAATTCTGAATGAACACCATCTTCAAGTTCACTGACGGCAACACCATAGTGGGACAGATATCTAACAAATATGAGTCAAAATACAGAAGGGAGACAGCGAGCTAGATGATATTGTGCAATGAAAACAATCTACCTCTCAACATCAGTAAAACTAAAGAACTGATCATCAATTTCAGAAAGAAAGAAGGAGAACACACCCCCACCTACATCAATGGAACTGAGGTTAAGAGAGTGAGGAACTAAGGTTGACAGAGTGATGAACATCAAGCTCTTTGTAGGGATGATAACCAACAACTTGTACTGGACTTCCCGTGTAAATGCGACAATCAAGGCGGCACAACATGCCTCCTTCTTTCTCAGGCGGCTCAGGAAATTTGGCATATCCATAAGGACCCTCATCAACTTTCACAGATGCATCATTGAAAACATACTGGCCGGGTGCAATACGGTCTGGTATGATAACTGCTCCGCCCAGGACCACAGGAAACTACAGAAGGTGGTGTGCACATCACAGACCACAACGGAAGGCAACATTCCGTCCCTGGACTCTATTTACACAGCTAGCTGCCGCGGAAAGGCGACCAACATCATCGAAGACCCATTGCACCAGGTAATGACCTCTTACAAACTCTTCTATCAGGCAGAAAATACAGAAGCCTGAATATATGCAAAAGCAGGTTGAGGAACAGCTTCTTTCCTGCCATTATCAGTTTGATGAACGGGCTCCAGTCTCAAATAATGTATCCGGCAATGTAACCTATATGTCTCTAAGTCTTTTTATCTGCACATCCTTTGTGTGCTGTGGTCTGCCTGTACCGCTCGTAAACAAAGGTTTTCACTGTATTTCGGTACAGGTGACAATAAAATCAATCATTCTGTTGAATATCTAAACATTGTTTCTAAATTATATAGGAGCAATTTGAAAACGGTGGACAGACTCAAATCTGGGATTCCTACACACAATTTTAGCACCTCTAATTTTTGGCAGTATGGATAACAAGCCCGCACCTTGCATTCTGACCTGACCAGCTCCACTGTAGAAAATTTTAGAAATTATTTGTTCATGGGATGTGGCTAGAACTGCTTTTATCAGCCATCCCAAAGTGCATGACGGCAGTTAAATACCTGGAGTCATATGTGGGCCAAACAAAATAAGGTCAGCAGATTTCCTCCCCTAAAGACATTTCTGAACCAGATGAGCTTTTAAAACAGTAATTACATTATCATGATTAGGCTAGCTTTTTATTCCAGACTCTTTATTTTAAATTCAAATTTCACCATCTTAAATGGCAGGATTCAAGTCTAAGTCCTCAAAACATCAAGCCTGAATTCTGGATTGCTAATTCCACTGGCAGTACCACTCTGCAACTGCCTCCCATTGCAGTGATAGGCATCTCTGCCCACAGCAGTTTTAATGAACTAATGCAGGTTCTCAAAAACTGATTGTTTGGATTTGGAAACTATTTGAATGGTAAGTTTAAAAACTCTTTCCCAAGCCTCACATTACCACTGGTGCAATTTACATAACAACCCATAATCCCTATCCAGTCCCAAGGCCCCTAAGGACTCCACATCAATTCATGCCCATTCACCTAGTACACACTATGTACAGAGCCAAGAAACCCTGAAATAACAATGGACTGTGTAGAATTGAAGGGTATAATTCTAAAATGAGTGCAGGAATAGAGAGAATTGCAGCATGCGTGAATAATTGATTGAACGTGGTAGCAAAGATTCAGAAAGTAGTTATCAAGGTCTGCAGGGTCCTGGGCTTTAAGAACAGAGGGACAATGCATAAAATCAAAGAAGTTAACATGCACCTGTACAAAAAAAATGCAGTATTTTGTCCAATTCTGGGTACAGAAAGGGTGGAAGGATGTGAAGGTATTACAGACAGTGCAGAAAAGACTTTGGCAAGTAGTTCTAGGGTCAACTGACTGTCATGAATAGGATTGCTGGGGTTATTCACCTTAGGGAAGTACAGGTTAACAGGGAGTTTTATCATGGTTTCAAAGTTATGAAGTCTTGTGGCATGTGGGTAATGTTGCTTCTTTGAGCCAGAAGCTCTGGATTTTATTGCCAGTCCAAGACTTAATGGCCAAGGAGCATGCATTTACAACATTACACTACCTGCCACAGGAAGTAGGTGAGAAAGATTTCTACATAGAGATAGTAGGAACTGTAGATGCTGGAGAATCTCAGATAACAAGGTCTAGAGCTGGATGAACACAGCAGGCCAAGCAGCATCAGAGGAGCAGGAAAGCTGATGTTTCAGGCCTAGACCCTTCTTCAGAAATTCTACACAGCCATGTTTTTGCGGAGTTCTGTCCTTCAAGTTTATAGCCTCTGGTAGCAGGCTGGTGACTGAAAGAGAAATGATGCATGTAAAGTGTAAAGAGGTAACAAGGTGTAGAGCTGGATGAATACAGAAGGCCAAGCAGCATCAGAGGAGCGGAAAGGCTGACGTTTCGGGACTAGACCCTTCTTCTAGGCATGAAACGTCAGCCTTCCTGCTCTTCTGATGCTGCTTGGCCTGCTGTGTTCATCCAGCTCTATACCTTGTTATCTCAGATTCTCTAGCATCTGCAGTTCCTACTATCTCATGTAAAGTGTAAACTTCTGCTTTGTCTGTCTCATGTGTCATGGGCCATTGAGAGAACCAAGGAGAGTAGAAAGAACTTAATATCGTCAAACATCTAGACATTAGATAAGAAAATGTTAAAGTGGTCGACAAAAGAAGAAAAGACACACAAAGAAAAACTTTTTTAAGGAATAAAGAATCATAGATAGAGTCATATAGTCCTAGAGCACAGAGACAGGACCTTCAGCCGAAACTGGTCCATGTACACCAAAATTTCCATCCACGCTAACCCCATTTTCCCTGCACTTGGCCCATTTCTTTCACAACCATTGCTATCCATGTATTCGTCCAAATGCCTTTTAAATGGTGTTAATGTACCCACCTCAACCATTTCCACTGGCAGTTCATTCCATACGTGTACCACCCTCAGTGCAAAGAAGTTGCCCCTAGGTTTCCATGTATTCTTTTTCCACTTAACTTAAACTGATGTCCTCTAGTCCTCAATTACCTAACTCTGGGAAAAGACTGAATGCATATCCATGCCTCTCAAGATCTTATGCATTTCTATAAGATCCCCCCTCAATCTCCTATGCTCTAAAAAAAAGAGTCCCAGCTTGTTCAGCCTCTCCCTATAACTCAGTCCCTTGAGTCCTGAAAATATCCTTGTAAATTTCTTCTGCACTCTTTCAGTTCAATAACAGCCTTCCTATAGCAATGTGACCAAAACTGAACACAATACTCCAAAGCAAAGTGTGAAGCTGGATGAACACAGCAGGCCAAGCAGCATCTCAGGAGCACAAAAGCTGACGTTTTGGGCCTAGACCCTTCATAGGAGAGGGGGGTGGGGATAGGGTTCTGAAATAAATAGGGAGAGACGGGGAGGAGAACCGAAGATGGATAGAGGAGAAGATAGGTGGAGAGGAGAGTATAGGTGGGGAGGGGATAGGTCAGTCCAGGGAGGACGGACAGGTCAAGGAGGCGGGATGAGGTTGGTAGGTGGGAAATGCAGGTGCGGCTGGAGGTGGGAGGAGGGGATAGGTGAGAGGAAGAACAGCTTAGGCAGGCGGGGACGAGCTGAGCTGGTTTTGGGATGCAGTGGGGGATGGGGAGATTTTGAAGTTTGTGAAGTCCACATTGATACCATTGGGCTGCAGGGTTCCCAAGCGGAACATGAGTTGATCTTCCTGCAACCTGCAGGTGGCATCATTGTGGCACTGCAGGAGGCCCATGATGGACACGTCGTCTGAGGAATGGGAGGGGGAGTTAAAATGGTTCGCGACTGGGAGGTGCAGTTGTTTATTGCAAACCGAGCGGAGGTGTTCGGCAAAGTGGTCCCCAAGCCTCCCCAATACTCCAAAGCGTAGCCTCGCTAATGTCCGGTACAACTGCAACACAACTTCCCAACTTCTATATTCAATGCCCTGACTGATGAAGGCCAAAAGGTGTGCCAAAAGTCTTCTTCACTGCCCTGTCTACCTGTGAATCCACTTTCAGCTCCAATGTCTCTCTGTTCCACTACTCTCCTTAAAGCCCTACCATTCGCCATGAAACTCCTACCTGGATTTGACTTTCCAAAATGCAACACCTCACACTTATCTATATTAATCTGCATTTGACATTTCTTGGCCCACTTCCCCAGCTGATCAATATCCTGCAGCAATTTGATAACCTTCCTCACTGTCCACGATACCACATATTTTAGTGTAATCTACAAACCTACTAACCATGCCTTGTACATTCTCATCCAAATCATTGATATAGATAGAAACAGCAATGGGCCCAGCACTGACCACTAGGCACACCACTAGTCACCAGCATCCAGTCTGAAAAGCATTCTTCCACTATTACTCTCTGCTTCCTGCCATCAAGCCAATTGTGTATCAAATTTGCCAGCTCTCCCTGGATTCCATGTGTTCTTAACTTCCAGAGCAGCCTACTGGAATCTTATCAAAGGCTTTACTGAAATCTGTACAGGCGACATCTATCGCCCTGCCCTCATCAACCTTCCTGGTCACTTCATCGAAGAACACTAACAAATTTGTGAGGCATGATCTCCCAGGCATGAAACCATGCTGACTATTCCTAATCAAACCCTATCTTTCCATGCATATCTTATCCCTCAGAATCTTCTCAAGTAACTCGTAAGTGGTTGGGAGGTCGCCTACAGATCCTGACAGTATGGTAGAGCCGGATTTAATTGTGGCTTTCAAAGAACAATTGATAAACTCCTGTCCACTTGCAATTCCACTTTCAGGGTGCACCTGTTACCCTCGGTCTCTTTGTTTGGCAACATTTTCCAGGGCCCTACCATTAAGTGTACAAATCATGCCCTTGTTTGCTTTACAAAAATCCAACACCTTATGTTTATCTAAATTAAACTCCATCTGCCACTCCTTGGCTCACTGGCGCATGTGATCAAGGTTCCATTGCATTCTGAGATCTTCTTCACTGTCCACTACATCACCTGCCCTGGTGTCATTTAGAAAACACAGGAGCAGGTGGCAAGTTTGACAAAGGCATACAGCAAACTGATCTAAAGTTTGTACCTATGCTGTTTGTAGCATGCTGCCACTGTCATCTAGCTGCCTCCATAGGCAAGTGGTCAGGCACTATGGAGAACCAGGTCTGCTGAATATACATGTATTCTATCTCTCTACGCAGTGGTGCTTAGCAACAAAAACAAGGTCATAGGGAGACAAGGGATCTTAAACTCAATCCAGGTGCTCCACCTCACTAGAAGACAGGACAGTGGCAGTACGCACACATTTGGAGCACGCACACCACCCAGAAGTTTCCACTCCAAAGGTGGCTGGGCTTTCCACGTTCACGCTAGCTGCCACCCTACCCTGTGGAATTCAAGCTAATGAACATGAGCTTGCCTCTTGGCAGGACACTCTCACAACGTCTGGGCCTTCTAGCCGCAAATACTCTCTCAGTCTCCCAATAAAAACACGTCAATAATCTCCACTGTGAGACAGGCTCCTTCCACCCCAGCTGCAGTCTTTCTAACTGCACCGAGATATAACAAAGGGAAAAGACGACAACAACCTTCTCAGGGAACATAGGTTGTATGAGTGGCGCTACATTTTAAATACATTCCTACTTTTGTAAATATATGTTCATTGTTCGTTATCAGTTACGTAAATAGTTTCTTTTCTAGCTACAACTACCAGAATGAAGATGCAGACCCTAGCCATCCTTAGCCCTAAACGAAGTTTTATGGTCCAAGATGTCAAGTGACTAGTTCCTGCACCATGTGCAGGCTTTTGGAGGGTGCTTGCTATTTTGACAACTTGGGTGAATCTTTCCAGGCCGCAATACATTGTTAGTGCATCACTGTGTGAATGGGATTGATTCCCGATGTGTGGTGTGATCAAGCCTGATTCACCATTCATATTGAAGATAGCAGCAAAGTAGGAATCCTCAGCCAGAGCTTGTCCACTCCATCTATTTCTTTTGTTCCCTCTTTTGTATTTTTTTTTGTTCTTAATGACGTCCTGAGTTCCCAGCCTCAGTGTGGACTCGGCTTGGCAGCTTCTAAGGGACGTGGCATGTGGTCTCTCGGTGGTCTAGCAAGGCGATCTGTTGGTCCAGCGTGGTGGTCTGTCAGCGGCCTGGTGTGGCCTCCGTATGGAACTCCGGCCTCAAGATGATTCCAGAGCGGTCTCCCAGCCTCGAGATGAAGCCTGGTGCAATATGGAATCAGGGCCCAGCAGGGACTGGAGGCTAGCTATTGGCGTGGACTAGGTTGTAAGGACTGTTGTTCTGAACTTTTTATTTCTTTCAGAGACTGTTGCTCACCTACTGTGAAAGGTGTGCCCCTTCACTTGACTGAGGAGTTTCTCGTTGAGCTTTGAGACATAACCATTTGGTTGACACAGATGGAGTATGTTTACAGAATGTGCTGCTGGAACCTGATACAGGTGTGAGATTAACATAGGACAGTTTTGTACAGCAAATGTCCAGCCTTTTCACTGTTGACTACTGACAACTATGACAAGCTGTCTGGCTTTATGTGTGTGCTAAACAGCATAGCAAGACAGAAGTATTGCAAGTGTTTAATATCTGGCTGAGGTGGCAAAAAGTGTAAAAAGGAAAGGTAGCTGCAAGGCATGGCAGAGATGCGATGAGTACACAAACAGATGCAAAGACAGCTTGAAGACATCAAGCAAGGAGGTCTCAGGTGCAGCATGGCCAATCCATGAGATGGGTGCCCAAATCTAGGCATGAAATGTTCTTGCAACAGCATTGTAATGAAAGATACCCATGTGCTGCAAAATCCTTGGATGTTATTGGTAATGATAATGCCACTGAATATGGTTAGATTATCTCTTGTTGGAGATGGTCATTGCCTGGCACTTCTGTGCTGCGAATGCTACTTGCCACTTTAGCCTAAACCTGGATATTTTCTGGATCTTATTGCATTTGATCAAGGACTGCTTCAGTACCTGAGGAGTTACAAATTATGCTGAACATTGTGCAGCCATCAGTGAACATCCACACTTCTGACAGGATGAAGAAGGAAAGTTCTATGATGATGTAGTTGAAGATGGCTGGATCAAGGATACTAAATCGAGGAATCTGTTGCAGAGGTTTACCAGAAAAGAGATGACTGATCTCCATAACGATCTTCCTACGACAACTGCCAGTGTACAGTTTTCCCCAGATTCCCATTCGTTCCAGTTTTGCTATGGCTTCTTGATGCTATGCTCAGTCAAATACGGCCTCGAAGTCAAGGGCAGTCACCCTCACCTCAACTGTGGAATTCAGCTGCTTTGTCCAGGTTCAAATCAAGGCTACTATAAGGTCAGGAGCTAAATAGTCCTCTAGAACTCAAACTGAGAGTCAGTAGCAGGCATTGTTTAGTAAGTTCTGCTTGACAGCACAGTTGATGACAACTTCTATTTGTTCATTGATGATCGAGAGGTGACGAATGGGATGGTATCTGATGAGTTGGATTTGTCCTGCTTTATGTGTAGAAGACATATCTATGCATCATTCACTTTGCCAGGTAGTTGCCAGTATTGTGGTTTTAATAGAACAGCTTGGCTAAGGGCATGGTAAGTTCTGGTGCACAAGTCTTCAGTACTGTTGTCAAAATGTTGTCCATAGCCTTTAAAGTATCCTGAGGCTCCAACCATCTCTTGCTATCATGTGAGGTGAACTGAATAAGCTGCAAACTACATCTGTGATGCTGGGGACCTCTGGAAGAGACTGAGAAGGATCAATCACTCAGGATTGCTGGATGAAGATTGTTGCAAATGCTAAACATGTAATTTCTGATTCGAGCTGGGCTCCCTAATTATTGAGGATGCACATGATTATGGAGTCTCCTCCTTCAGTGAGTTGTTTAATTGTCTACCACCATTCATAACAAGATGTGACAACACAGCAGATCTAATCTACTATTTGTAAGATTGTTTAGTTCTATGTAACATGTGCTGCTTATGCAGTTCGGCACACATACAGTCACGTTTTGTAGCTTCACCAGGTGGACACCTCATTTTTGGGTATGCCAGGTGCTGCTCTTCTGTACTTCCCAGCATGCTCTTCTGAACTCTTGCTAGGCAATACCAGCTCCCAGTTTGACAATACCTCAACTGTAAAACTTTCATCTTTACTTTCAAAGCACTCCAGATCCTCACGATCTTTGTAATCTCCTCCAAGATCTGTAAGCCTTTGAGATTTCTGTACTCCTCTAAACCATACATTGTATGCATGTGTTTTTGACTGCTTCGAACATAAGCTCTAGAGTGTCCTCCCCTTTGTATGCCTATCATTAAGACTTACCACATTAATCAGACTTTTTGTCATCTATATTCATATTGCTTTCTGTGCCCCAGTATCAAAAACATCTTCTAATCAGACCCTTGTGTAAAGCACCTTGAGATGTTTTATACATTAAAGGTATGATATATATATAATTTTGACACATATCTGACTAGGGCATGGCATAACATCATCAGTATTGATGTTCCTACTGCAAAGGCAACTGTGTTGGCCAGGTCACATTGCTCAATGGATGATAATCACCAGCCCAAGATCGTGTTTTTCAGGAAGCTGATCACTGGTAAATGGAACAGAGGGGCCCCATATAAATATTTCAAGATTTGATGAAGTCCCTCTCTGCGTGCCACATCAATCATCGGCAGTGGGAAGCGTGGGCTACAGATCATGATGCCCTAGAGAGCTACTTAGACTAAGTGAAGAATAGATTGGTTAGATTAGGTTCTCTACAGTGTGGGAACAGGCCCTTCAGCCCAACAAGACCACACTGCCCCTTGGAGCATCCCACCCAGAACCAACCCCATTGCCCTATAAGCCACACACCCATGAACACTATGGGCAATTTAGCATGGCTGATCCCACCTAGCCTGCACATCTCTGGACTGTGGGAGGAAACCAGAGCACCCGGAGGAAACCCATGTAGACATGGGGAGAATGTGCAAACTCCATACAGACAGTTACCCGAGGCTGGAATCGAACCTGGGTCCCTGGCGCTGTGAGACTGCAGTGCTAACCACTGAACCACCGTGCCACCCTTTAAGAATTAGCATGAAACAGAAAAGGAGAAAGATAGATACAATTGCCCCCATCAATGACCAGACTTTCTCACACACACACCCACTGTGGGATAAACTGCTGATCACATATAGGCTTGATTAGCCACCAGTAGGCCTGCAATCAAAGTGTACAACTTGATAAAATATTCATCTGCGAAGAAAAGTAGAGGGAAACACCAAACTTGTTAGATTCTGCATGAAGACTCTTGGGAAGTGATTGGTGTTTAATTATGCTTTGTGATTTTTGATTTTGGTTCATCAACCACTGACTGTTGTGGTCATCATCTCCCCGTTTCCTTAATAACAAGGCACTTTTTCAGGACAATGCTATGTAAACCTCAGGAAGCACCTTTAACTACGCGCATCTTGGCTACTCTTACTTCTGATTTCATCAATTTAGGCATTCAAAACTTTAAAGATGCTGATAGACAGCTCCGGTGACACCTCATTATAAGGATTTTCCAGTATTGTGTTTGAGTTTTACAATAAGCTATGGTGCCATATCTCCAGTGGATTGTGTGACAGCACTGTGGCTTAGCCATATCTCCAGTGGATTGTGTGACAGCACTGTGGCTTAAAGAAGTTATTTTATCCTTTTTTTTGAAGGGAGGTTTTAAGGCGGAGGTGATAAGCAGTCTACCAAAACCAGCGGTGTAAACAGCTTGGGAGGCCTTGGGCTTTTATCTTAAGTTGGAACATTGGAGGTAACCTGGCTGGGTATGGTCAGCTCTTGCAGACCATTAATCCTAGGTTTTTTTGTTTCAAGATTTTGCTTTAAGTAATTGCTGCAGTGGGTGTGAAGAATTAGAAGCTATCTTTTCCATCTTTCAGTTACAGCTAGAAGTTGGCATTACTCTCTGCTGCTGGGTTACCTGTGAGAAAAATCTATTTTTCTGCAATTTCCTTTCACCAAATGGTGTGTTTATGGAAGTTATCATATTACAACAGTTAATTAGTAATAGTTACTGCATCTATTATTCTGTTTATTTTATAATAGACTTGTTACTCTAAATTCCTCTTTCATGGTTGTATTTTAACGAGAGTGTTTAAATATGTTGTGCTTTGCTTAACATTGAGTAGTTTGACCAGTCGCTTTGCATCTAGAACATGGTACTTCACATTTGTATTTAAAATAATAAAAAGTTAAGGTCTAGGCTGCCTTCTCGAAATATCTTGAGGGCATCTGGTCTGGCCCATAACAAAAGTCACAGCTTCTCTCCCACCAGCACATGCGCCCAACCCCTGCAGCCCAACCCTGTCAGTCACTCTTTCATTCTCCATGACCTTAAAAGGTACACCATAGACTGTCAGAACATGATGGAACCATATTAACTACCAGAGTGGTAGGTATCTGCATGCATAGTTCTGTACTTATAATCACAGACAAGCCGTACACTCAAGGATGAAACCCCCTTGTTTTCAGACAGCATGATATTACATGTTGAGGCACCAATGGAGACATCAATACCATCACTAATGCATTTTGGAGAGAGTCCAGACAGTAAAAATACAGTTTTCTTACACATTTTCTTTGCCAAATGCTGGAGCATGTTTCTCATGTGTTCATTTTGTGGGCAAATATTGCACCAGTGACCTGCACGATGCAAATGTGAGCAGTTGAAAACACCGCTTGAACCTGTGGATTCCCCATCTCTATTCAGCGTTATCAAGTCCTCTTAATCTGAGATGGACATGATCATAAGACCATACAACATAGGAGTGGAAGTAAGGCCATTCGGCCCACCAAGTCCACTCCGCCATTTAAATCATGGCTAATGGGCATTTCAACACCACTTCCCTGCACTCTCCCCGTAGCCATTGATTCCTTCTGAGATCAGGAATTTGTCGATCTCTGCCTTGAAGACATTTAACGTCCCGACCTCCACTGCACTCTGTGGCAATGAATTCCACAAGCCCACCACTCTCTGGCTGAAGAAATGTCTCCTCATTTCCGTTTTAAATTTACCCCCTCTAATATTAAGGCTGTGCCCACGGGTCCTAGTCTCCCTGCCTAACGGAAACAACTTCCCAGCGTCCACCCCTTCTAAACCATACATTATCTTGTAAGTTTCTATTAGATCTCCCCTCAACCTTCTAAACTCTAATGAGTACAATCCCAGGACCCTTAGCCATTCATCATACATTAAACCTACCATTCCAGGGATCATCCATGTGAACCTCTGCTGGACACGCTCCAGGGCTAGCATGTCCTTCCTGAGGTCTGGGGCCAAAAATTGGACACAGTATTCTAAATGGGGCCTAACTAGAACTTTATAAAGCCTCAGAAGCACATCGCTGCTTTTATATTCCAACCCTCTTGAGATAAACGAAAACATGACATTTGCTTTCTTAATTACAGACTCTAATTGCAAGTTAACCTTTAGAGAATCCTGGACCAACACTCCCAGATCACTTTGCACTTCTGATTTGTGAATTTTCTCACTGTTTAGAAAATAGTCCATGTCTGTATTCTTTTTTCCAAAGTGCAAAACCTCACATTTACTCAAAGTGAATTTCATCAGCCATTTCCTGGACCACTCTCCTGAACTGTCTAAATCTTTCTGCAGCTTTCCCACCTCCTCAGTACTAACTGCCTGTCCACCTATCTTCGTATCATCGGCAAACTTCACCAGAATGCCCCCAGTCCCTTCATCCAGATCATTAATATATAAGGTGAACAGCTGTGGCCCCAACACTGAACCCTGCCGGACACCACTCGTCACCGGTTGCCATTCCGAAAAAGAGCTTTTTATCCCAACTCTCTGCCTTCTGTCAGACAGCCAATCCTCAATCCAAGCCAGTTACTTACCTCGAACACCATGGGCCCTCGCCTTACTCAGCAGCCTCCCGTAAGGCACTGTATCAAAGGCCTTTTGGAAGTCTAGATAGATAACATCTACTGGGTTTCCATGGTCTAACGTACTTGTTATCTCTTCAAAGAATTCTAACAGGTTTGTCAGGCACGACCTCCCCTTACTAAAACCATGCTGACTTCTTTTAATCTGACCCTGCACTTCCAGGAATTTAGAAATCTCATCCTTGACAATGGATTCTAGAATTTTACCAACTACCAAGGTTAGGCTAATTGGCCTATAATTTTCCATCTTTTGCCTTGATCCTTTCTTAAATAAGGGAGTTACAACAGCAATTTTCCAATCATCTGGGACTTTCCCAGACTCCAGCGACTTTTGAAAGATCACAATCAAAGCCTCCACTATTTCCTCAGCACTTCCCTCAGAACTCTAGGATGTAGCCCATCGGGGCCTGGAGATTTATCAATTTTTAGACCTTTTAGCTTTTCTAGCTTTCTCCTTTGTAATGCCTACCATACTCAACTCTGCCCCCTGGCTCTCCCTAATTATTGGCATACTACTCATGTCTTCCACTGTGAAGACTGACGCAAAGTACTTATTAAATTCTTCAGCTATTTCCTTATCTCCCATCACTAGCCTTCCAGCATCAATTTGGAGCGGCCCAATATCTACTTTTGCCTCTCGTTTGTTTCTTATGTATTGAAAGAAGCTTTTACTATCATTTTTAATATTACTAGCTAGCCTACCTTCGTATTTGACAGATGTAGCTGCCTCATTGTCTTTGTCACTGGAAGAACAGAGTGAAATTCTACTGACGCAACAGGCAATCTCCTGTAACGTGCCACCTGTATTCGGTGCCGAGTTGGAGGAATCTGATACAGTGCTACATGCCCCAGGAGTCTCTCCAAGGAATGGAGCCAGCCTATGTCCGTGAACTTAGAGGGGGAAGACTGTAGTGATTATAATGAGATCATCCAGCTGGACCTGATAGAATATGATTGTTTCAGAGATAGTAGGAACTGCAGATGCTAGAGAATCTGAGATAACAAGGTGTAAGAGCTGGATGAACACAGCAGGCCAAGCAGGCTTCCTGCTCCTCTGATGCTGCTTGGCCATGATGCAGGCCTCTGTGGAGTCATTTCATGTAGCATTTTCATTCTCTTAAGACTCTTCAATGTATTCTAACCTGACATCTCAATGTTAGTACATCTACACTTCTTCCAGCCAAAACTTTGTTAAATCCTTGTCGGAAGTTTATTCACAGCTATTTACTATTCTCAAACCTGCTTTATAATTGCAGCTCCTCTCCTGTTTTAGACCATTTTTGAATCCTGTCACATTAATCTTGTTGTTTTACCATGTTAATCTCACAATTATTTCATATTATTATCACTTATGTCATGTCTGTTACAATGCCCAAGTTATTAATCATTTTTGATTCACCACTGAACAGGAGAAATAATTGACCCTGCTACTACATGCAGATGCATTGTCAAACAGTTGGCCTGAAAGTCCTCAATAGCTACCATAACAAGATCCAAAACATCTGTTGCTATCTTAGAGTCATAGAGATAGACAGCATGGAAACTGACTCTTTCGGTCTAACTTGTCCATGCCAATCCGTTATCTGAAATAAATCCAGTCCTATTTGCCAGCATTTAGCCTATCTCACTCTAAACCCTTCCTATTCATATACCCATCCAGATGCCTTTTAAATGTGTAATTGTACCAGCCTCCACCATTTCCTCTAGCAGCTCATTCCATACACGCACCACCCACTTTTAAATCTGCCCCTCTCACCTTAAACCCATAACTTCTAGTTTTAGATTCCCCAACTCTGGAGAAAATACCTTGTTTATTTACCTTATCCATGCCCCTCACGATTTTATAAACATCAAAAGGTCACCCCACAGTCTCCGTTGCTCCAGGGAAAATAGCCCCAGTTCATTCAACTTCACCCTATAGCACAAACTCTCCAACCCTGCAACATCCTTACAAATCATTTCTGAACTCTTTCAAGTTTCACAACATCTTTCCTATAGCAGGGAGACCAAAATTGAATGCAGCGTTCCAGTAGTGGCCTAACCATTGTCATGTACAGCCACAACATGACCTCCCAACTCCTATACTCAACGCACTGACCAATAAAGACAAGCAAACCAAATGTCTTCTTTACTACCTTATCTACTTGAGACTCCACTTTTACGGAACTATGCACCTGCACTCCACAAGTTCTCTTTGTTCAGCAACACTCTCCAGGACCTTACCATTAAGTGTACAACTCTGTCCTGATTTCCCTTTCCAAAATGCAGTCCCTCACATTTATCTAAACTCCATCTGCCACTCCTCAGCCCATTGGCCCATCTGATCACTACTGTTGGCAAAGAACATGTGCTCTGAGGTAACATTATTGGCTTCCACCACAGCTCCAATTTTGGTGTCATCTGCAAACTTACTAGCCATACTTCCTAGTTTCACACCCAAATCATTTTTTATAAATAATGAAAAGCAGTGGATCCAGCACCAAACACTCTGGCATGCTGCTGGTCAGAGGCCTCCAGTCTGAAAAGCACGACCCTCTGTCTTCCACCCTGTGGTAATAATTTCCTGGTTAACTCTATTGGATGCAATAATTCCTAGATACCAGCACATCATCACACTGAATAATGTCTTAATAGATTTCTGATGGCTCGCGGGGGAGAGCACTGTTTGGTGGCTCACTTGAGCACAAGACTGTATGATGGGTCAGGGAATGACAGCACTGTATGATGGCTCACTAAAGGACAGCACTGTGTTAAATCTCACTGAACAAGAACACTGTATGATGGCTCACTACACGGGAGCACCCCATGATGCCTCACCAGAGGGGGGCACTGTATTAAATCTCACTGGAGGAGAGTACTGTATGATGGTTCACTTGAGAACAGTATTGCACAACAGTTCACTATTTTCTGGAATGTGGAGGGCCCCTATTGCCTCGAATTTTGACAGGAAGTACGCTTATGAATGTCTGGCAAAATTGGACGGAGGCCCTATTATTATGGGGTAGAATCCTTACTTTAGTGCAAGTTGTATTCCAAGTGCAAGATTCAGTAAGATTGTTCTAGTCTTCAGGAGTATGTCTCTTTCATGTTTGTATTCAAACTCATGGACGTATCATCAATGCAAGATCTATCAGAATCAGGTGCAATAAAGCAATGTTTTAGAATCTAATCCATCAAGAGTTTCATTTTGCCTTGATGAATATGCCTTGATACATTTAAAATGCTAACACGATGCAGTCTAATTAATGCCTGTTGCTAACTGTTTCCTATCATTCGTCCCAACACAGACAGCAGACTGTGGTTCAGGATAAGGCAAATGAAAAATCAGAAGATTGGATGGGGAAACACAAAGTCATTGGGTGTACTGGCATGTAGGAAATCAGAGGTAGGAGGAGAACAGTAATTTAGCACATTCCAAGAGAGGAAAAAAGTGAATAGGCAAGAGGATAGGTTATTGGATGGGTAGAGAGAAAGGAGATTGGTAGGCAGGTGAAGACAAAAGATCAGGGGGGATGAATAACAAAGTGAGGATCTAAAAAGGTATTGGTAAGTAAGATCAAAGAAAACCTAAACTTACTATGTATACTAAAGCTAAGAGAATAACTGAGGAAAATGAAGCTTCAATTAAAAACCACAAAAAAAAACTTGTGTGCAAACAAGAGCAGAAGTTGCTGGAAAAGCTGAGCAGGTCTGGCAGCATCTATGAAGTAAAAAATATAATTAAAGTTTTGGGTCTGGTGATGACCCTTCCTCAGAACACCGGACGGGAACATTAACTCTGGTTTTTTTCTTAAAAAGTACTGCCAAACCTGCTCAGCTTTTCCAGCAACTTCTGCTCTTGTTACTGATTTACAGCATCCGCAGTTCCTTTGGTTTTAACTTGTGTGCGAAGACAGAACACGAGGGCAAAGTTCTAATGAATATGTTAACATCTTTCCATCCAAAAGAAAAAGTGGTGAAGCAATTGTTGCGGATAAGGAAGAGGATGTGAAGTATCAAATAGGATAAGTATTGTGCACAAGGAATTATTAAAGTGTTTAAGACCCTTGTCAATGTTTAAGACCCTTGTAAGTGGATCACCAGATGTGGATGAAAGTATCCCAGAGTTTTCAGCAAGAACAGGGAAGAAATAATAGAAGTTCTGATCACCATTTACAAATCCTGTCTGGCTACTGGCAGACTGTCACCATTGTACCACTGATTAATAAGGAAAAAGAGATAGGCAAAGTACTTACAGACTAGTCAGGCCAACCTCCGCGATGGGTAAAGTATTGGAAAATGTTCTGAGAGTATAAATGATCATGTAGAAACGCACAGGTTAATCAAAGGTAGTCAGCATAGAAATATGAAGGAAAGTAAATGTCTACCAAACTTGATTGAGCTCTTTAGGTAATTAATATGAAGAATCAATGAGGGCTGAGCATTTGATGTGATCTTAATGGGCTTTAGCAAGGAATTTGGCAAGTTCCAATATGACAGACTGTAAACCGCATGGGTGCCCAGGGAAAACAGAAGTCGGATCCAACAATTGCAAAGTGACAGCATGTAAAGAACAGTTGTAATCAGATGCTGTTGTAACTGGGAGGCCATTTCTGGTGGACAGAGTTGGGGCTCTCGTGGTGTATAGGTAGTGTCCCTACCTCTAAGCCAGGAGACTCAGGTTCAAGTTCCACAGGCTTCAGAGTTGTGTAATAACACTTCTGTGTTGATACAGTGGAGCTGGAGGACTACAGCAGGTCAGGCAGCATTAGAGGAGCAGGAAAGTTGGTGTTTAGAGTGTGTATCGACTCTGACTTGCAGCATCTGCAGTTCTTGCTTTCTCCTAATAACGTTTCAAAACAGGTTGATTGGCAAAATATCTCTGAGGGCTCCACAGCGATAGGGTTACCGACTTCCTTGCTGATCATAATAGTTGTCAATGGCTCTGACTTAACTGTAGGCATGATTAAGAAATCTACAGTTAATACAAAAGCTGTGGTTAATAGTGAGGAACAAAGTTATAGACTGCAGGAGGACATTAATTGCCTAGTCAGGTGGGCAGAAAATTGTCACATCGAATACAATCTGGTAAAATGCGACGTTGTGCATTTCAGGAGTAATAAATAAGGCAACACAATATTATGAGAAATTTAGAGTAACGGAGGGACCTTGAAGCGTAAGGCTACATATCTCTGAGGTCATAGGATAGGTAAATAAAGTGGTCAAGATGTTATACAGGTTATTTTATTTAAGGAAAAGTGCTGAAAAACTCAGCAGGTTTGGCAGCATCTGTGAAGAAAGAAGCAGATTTAAAGTTTAAAGTCCAGTATGACCTCTTCATAACTGAAGAGGTGGGAAAGCGCTGGATTTTAGATAGTTATAAACATGAGGATGAAATGCAGGTATGAGAATGTAGCCATGTGGTCCAGTGATACAGCTGTTGAGCCCATCATATCATTCATTGAGATTACAGGTGATTACAGTCCTAACTCCATATTCCTCCTTTGTTCCATGTCCCTTAAATCTTACAGATAATTAAAATCTATTAATGTCAATTTGGAAAGTAACAACTGATTGAGTATAAATTGCTACCTTGCAGGAAAGAATTCCAAACATCCAACAGCATACTTATTAAGAAGTGAACACTAATTTCACTGAAAGGTCAGACTCTTGTTTTCTGAATGTTTGTCCTACTCCTACGCCGTCTAGCTAATGAAAATAATTTCTCTCAATCTGTCAATTTTCCATTAATATTTAGTTAGATACAGGTTGTAACTCTACAACTCTGTGGGACAGGAATCATGGGAACACACCTGTCTTTATATAACACAGAATACAGTACTATTCAAATTCTCATACATCAGCACAAAGCACTGCAGTACAGAAATGGCAGATGGTAAACTATAATATAGGTACATGATATTTGCACACATCTGTTACCATCTAATACTGGGTGTATGACAATGGACTAGGCTGCAATACTAGTAGGTATAGGTCTCAATGTTGGATTCAGCCAAAACCTAAACTTTCGATTACTGTTTTCGCACCAGCTCACAGCCATTATTGAAGAAATGTTATTTATACTTCTATTAACTATCAACAAGCCATAAATAGTATTACAGGGTCAAAGCTGTCAGGGGAAATGGTAACATTTTTGAAGTTACAAATAAGCACCAGAATCATCACTGTGCAGAAAAAGTGCACCTGATTTCTCACCACCAACACTAATTACATCTATTCATGGCACTCCTTGCACACAACCTTCATTCTCATCAAATTAAAATGCCACTTGCTAAGATTTGGAATCTCATTACATTAGTACTCATCAACAATCAGGACATTTACAATTTACTGATTAGCTGATACTTCATTAGAGACCTGAGAATCTATGTTATATCTCCTTTCTAATACTCAGGCTTGTTTGTTGAGGCTTTTTTCTAATTAGCCCACTCTCAATCTAACCTGAGAGTCAGCCATAATCAGAGTGGGAGCTTGGTCCACAATTGGATACTGTTAAATATTTAATCAGAAAAGTCTTTCACAGCATGACGTGTTTTCTGAAGACATATTCCATCAGTTATATTCAGAGATTAGTTCAGAACACATTCCCCATGTTCCACACTCTTGAATCTTAATCACCCTAAACCAAGGGGATAGAGGCATAATGGATATCTCAGTGGATGAGCCATCCAGAAACCCAAGTCAATGTTCACAAGGGACACAGGTTCAAATCCTACCATGGCAGCTAGTGGCGTTTAGACTAAACCAGAGTTAAAAGGTAGTCCCATTACTGATACCATGAAACAAATCGGTGATAGCTTAGAAAAAAAAAATCTTGTTCACTAATGTCCTTTAGGGATGGAAATCTGCTATCCATAGCCAGTTTGTCCTACATGTAACTCCAGATCCACAACATTGTTGACTTTTAATCACCCAGCTATGCTAAGCTGCTACAGTTACCAGAGACACTTTGGCAGTTCCAGATGATGAAGAAATGTCTCCATAACAGCAGTTAGAGACGATAGTCTTGTCAGCAATGCCAACATTCCATTACAAATAAAATAAAATCCTTTAATTCAAAGCTGCTTTTCTAGCAGTTCAAAAAATAATGTTGCCTGATTACAAAAAAGACTTTCCTCAGCGTTCTTTCGTTAAAAAAGTACATTTTGAGATTACTGCTTCACTATAATAATGAAGATACCTAGAGACTGGATTGCACTAGGGTCCTGCTGGAGTCAATGAAAACTCTGAGCTGGTTAGAATTGTTTCTAGTACAGAGGAAGATATCTGTAGTTGATGGAGGTTACTCATCTTAGCACTAAGACATAGCTGCATGAATTTTGGGCCCAAACATCTTCAACTTCATCATAAATGACCCTCTGTCCAACATAAAACTTTGGAAGTGGCTATGATCGCTGATAATCGCATAAAATTCAGGACAATTTATCATTCCTCGGATACATAATTAACCCATGCCCAAATGCAGCAAAACTTGGAAAATATCCAGGCTTTGGCTGATAAGTGGTAAGTAATATCTGCGCTGAGCAAGTGCTAGGCAGCAACTATCTCTGTCAAGAGAGAATTCAATCATTGATATTCAATGGCATTACCTTGACATTCAATGGCATTACCGTGGCTGAACCTCAAGGATTGCCACTGACCAGAAGCTGAACTGGACAAGTTATTTAAGCACTGTGGCTGCACTGCACAACTTTGGGTACAATACTGAAGGGCAAATGTCTCTGAGTGTAATACTGGACTGCGATATTGCAGGCACAGATCTATCAATGCATAATTCAGGGGTGCAGTCTGTATATCACTGGGCTGCAATAATAGTGGCACAAGTATATCACTATATAACAATGCTGTAGAGCATGAATTGGAGGGGCTACCGCCGGATGACACTGGGTTGCAATACTGATAGATACAGGCAAATTATTGTGTACCATTAGGGTACAGCACTATCGAGAACAACTCTATCACTGCAGAATATTGGCAAACAGTACTGGTGGCACTAATCTGTCACTGTAGACCACATGGACATCATACTGATGGTTAGAGATCTGTCAATGTATAATACTGGGTACAGTTCTGTCATTTTCTAATATTGGATCATAATAGCAGCAGGCTGGGTCTTAAAATTTAGGGTAAAATGCAAAGGGTAATGTCATCTATTTTGCAGCCTGCCTAACAAGACAAGTGTTTGGTTGGAAAATTAAAGATCAAAGGAAAGCTTCGATTATTTTACTGAGAAGAAGGCACAAGCTATTTATGCTTGAAGGGAAAGGCAACAGCCTCTGAGTTAACAGTGAGACTCAGTGTTTCCAAAGCTTCAGAAAATTGTTGACTATGTCAGGTTGTGCTTCAAATAGCCTATATAATTCTGTGATGAAAGACAAGGGTTTTCAAGGAGGAGCTAATTAGTATTTCCCTAAATACAAGGTACACACGATTATGGGCAGCACAGTGGCCCAATGGTTAGCACTGCTGCTTCATACCGCCAGGGACCTGGGTTCAATTCCACCCTCAGGTAACTATCAGTGTGGAGTTTGCATGTTCTCCCAGTGTCTGTGTGGGATTCCTTTGGGTGCTCCTGTTTCCTCTCACAGTCGAAAGAGGTTAGGTGGATTAGCCATGCTAAATTGCCCATAGTGTCTAGGGATGTGCAGGTTAGGTGGACTAGTCATGGTTACAGGGGCAGGGTAGGAGGGTTTGTCTTGGTGGGATGCTCTTTGGAGGGTCAGGATGGGCTGAATGGCCTGCTTCCACATTGTAGGGCTTTTGATTCTAATTACAATTGTGTGGAGAGCAGAAGAATACATTATAAAGATCAGGTTGCAGGCTTTCCTAGACACTATTTTTGAATCAGAATCTGGCAGAGAAAGAACAGCTTGAAACCAAAAAGAAAAGTTCTTGTGATTCCCCCAAGTAGGAGTGTGCATGGAAGCCTGCGCTCAGATTAAATAAAAACAAATTTGTTGAAATATAAATCAAAGCGGGAACAGCCACCTAGCTTTGGCTAAAGGGGAGAAAAATGAACCTCATTAAGATATGTTTAAGTTTGAAAGTAATCCAGCTGAGAAATGTTTGGGAGGTAAGAATCTCTATGGATTGACCTAGGAAAAATTAATGCTCTGTCCTTTATGTAGACAAAGTAAGTCTTTGAAGTGTGATTTTTCAGCTGGCACAGAACAAGAAGCAGTGTTATTTCATGCTGTGATTTAAGTATAAGGGCAAGGACCCACAAATTCCTCAACTTTCTGCAGTCTTTTCCCCATTTAAATAATATTCAGTTCTTTTATTCTTCCTGCCAAAGTGCCTAATCTCATACTTTCCCACATTATATTCCATCTGCTAAGTTTTCGTCCACTCACTTTACTTGTCCACATCCACCTGTAAATGCTTTGTGTCATCCTCACTACTTGCCTTTCCCCTTAATTTCTGGGTCATCCACAAACATTGCAATCATCTATTCACTTCCGTCATCTATATCACTTATATTGTAAATAATTCTGGTCCCAAATTCCATCGCACTTGTTATATTTTGCCATCCTGAAAATGCCCCCTGTATCTCAACTCCCTGCCTTCTATTAGATAGCCAATATGCAACCATGCTAATATACTCCTCCCAATATCATGGGATCTTATCTTATTAAGTAGCCTTAGGAACGGTACCCTGTTAGATGCCTTTCAGAAATCCAAATATGTTACATCTACTAGCTCATCATTATCTATCCTGCTTGTTACCTCCTCAAAGAATTTTAATAAATATGACTGGTATGATTTCCCTTTCATGCTGTCATACTGACTCTGCTTGATTATGTAGTGTATTTTTAAATGTTCTGTTCTTAAATCGTTTATAAAGAATTTTAAAATTTTACCATGACCGATGGTAAGGTAACTTTTTTTGTTTATTCACGGGATCTGGGCATCATTGGCTGAACCCTATTTATCCCTGAAATGAGGGTGGTGAGCTGCCTTCTTGAACCACAGCAGTCTATGTGCTTCAGGTAGTCCTACAATGCTGCCACAGAGGATGTTCCAGGATTTTGACCCAGTAATGTTGCAGGAACAGCAATATATTTCCAAATCTGGATGGTAAATGACTTGGAGGAGAAATTGCAGGTGTTCACATTCCCATGTATCTGATTCATTTGTTCTTCTGCATGGTTGTGGTTGTGGGTTTAGAATGTGCTGTTTTAGAAGCCTTGGTGAATTTCTACAATGCTTCTTGTCAATGGTGCATACTCTTCCTATTGAGCACCAGTAATGGAGGAACTGAATATTTATGCATGTGGGGCCAATCAAGTGGGCTGCTTTCTCCTGATGGTGTCACGCTTTTTGAGTGTTATTGGAGCTGCACTCATCAGGCAACTGGGAAGATGGTGGTAAGCTGTCTTCTTAATCTGCTGCAGTCCATGTGCTGTAGGCATTTTTACAATGTTGCTATTCCATCACACTCCTGACTTTGTAAAAAGGTTTTGCGGAGTCAGGTGGAACCCAAACTGGCATCAGTGAGCAGAATATTGCTGAACAAGTGCTGATTGTAGCTTCATTGATGACTCTTGCCATCCCCACTGAGGATCAAGAATAGGCTGCTGGAGTAGTAACTGGCAGAGTTAGAATTGTCCTGCTTTTTTTATGTAGAGAACATACCTGGGCAATTTTCCACATTGTTGGATAGATGCCAGTGCTGTGGCCGTACTGGAACAGTTAGCCTAAGTTACCACTTTTTGGCTCCCTCAGTATCCTGTTAATAGATAATTACTTATTACAGTGGACACAAGTAAAGATTTTAAAATGTGAAATTCTACATTTCATTCTTTCAGCGAGCATCTGCAACTCAATTTGTTTTAAGTTATTGATTTCCATGGACATCGCTACAATAACATTTAGCACTGTACTTGTGGTAAATATCAATACTGTTACTGGCTGTAATGGAGTTAGTTACATATAAAGAATTTAGGTTATCACACAACAGTCATACTGACAGAGTACACAAAAAAATTCTACTATTAGTTAGTTTAAATATTATGTCTGCATTTCTTAAAGGCATTTATTTAAATGTGGATTAGATATTATTTTGCTTTTTCCTCTGCTTTTCTAGTCATTAGTTTTGAATATTATTGAAAAATGTTATGCATCTCTCACAATGGATTATGGTTTGTGAATTTAATTGAGAAAAAAAGACTGTCTGACAGTGTTGGCATCAGAAGGTCATGTCATGCCATGCTGAGTGATGCTACTGAATTGGGATGAGAGAATGATATGTGACATTCCCCCTCAAACTAAATCAAACTGCATGACTTTCAAGTCCATTCCTTGTAGCAAGCCTGATGATACTGAGACCTGTAGGTGAAGGAGATCTTGAGGCTAATGTGTGAAAAAGGCTTCACATTCTGGCAGTCAAAGCAATTGATCCCTGCTTTCATATGGAAATTCACTATTGCAAGCAACCTATGGATCCATTTCTGCTCAAACCTGGGAATGTTATAAAAATGAAGCAAAATGCGATGACACAAACTATAATTTTCATCTGCTCCTCAAATATCGATAAGGTTGTCAATTGGTGTCAGGATCAGTGGCCAGCACAGACTCGTCAGTAGCCAGAAGGGCAGTGGCCAAAGGGAACAGGGGCCAGAGGAGGACAGCGGCAAGAAAAAAACTGAGATCAGAGAGGACAGGGACCACTGACAAGACAGAGACCAGCCTCAATAGCGCCTTTTTCTTTCCTGATTTCAAACACTATACATGCAAGTTTTTGTTTACTGAATGAACAAGAAACATGAATCCACCTAATTCTCATCTGAATATAGAGTCCAAGAATAAGTGAAAAGCAGCAGAAAGTGTTCAGCTGAAAATAAGGTAGCTCTCCAGACAGAAGCTTTCCAGAGAACGGCAGCTTACCACTGCTGCAAATTGCAGCTATTATCAGCAGTCTGGTACATGTATTTGAAATGGAAGTGTGCTGTCCTGATTACAAACAGTCTCCTTTAAATACTCTTCATTAAACGGCTGGTTGCTGTCAGCTGAACACGACTTTACTAAGCAGGCACTGAGGATGAAAAGAATTCACTGCATTTTGTACAAAAAAATTCCATTCACGTACACACTTCAGCTCCGCTCTGTCATTCTCTAGAGAAACATTAATCTGTGCGGATAATGGTTTGCTCTCTGCTTTCAGTGTTTTAATTGTTTAACCGGATCCATTCCAAGTTTTTCCCACATGGAATGAGCAAGTGCATTGGCAATGAGTCTCAATTATTGTAAGAATACAGCATGAGTACCTCAGGCTGCCCAGCTTCATAGAGGGAGATAGTATCACCAGTAACTTAAACACTGAACTGGTCTGCTTCAAAACTATTTTACACAAAGTCACATAAAAGCAAATATATGTTGCTATTATTACCAACTGAAGGGTTAAACAGTAGAACAGCTGAGCATGAGGAGGAAATACATAATTAAATGATAAATTTGTATTGAATCAATTATGATAAATATGAGAACTGTACAACTAATATAAAGTAGAGTACATAATTTCCATCAGTTTTGCTTCTTTCAGAGTCTCAGGGCATCTCAAAGTACTCCAAAGTTAATGATGTGCCCTTGACTTACAGCCATTATTGTAATGCAGGAGAAGTGGCAGACAAAACCCAGCAAAATGATAAACAATGAGATCATCTTTTTAAAGGTTGTTCGAGGGATGAACTTTGGCCAGGATATAGGGGAGAATGCCCCTGCCCTTCTTCAAACTGTATTACAGAATCTTTTACATCCACTCAAAAGGGTAGATGGGCTTGAATTTTAACACCTAATTAAATAAGCAGCACCTCTGATAATGCAGCACTCCCTCAGTATTACAATGCAGACTGTTGTATTATCTCTCAAGTTTATTCAGTGGAATTTGAATGAGGGTTTTCTAAGAGGTGAAATGTTTGTTTTCATTTCAGTGCTTCTTACTGCTGTCATTAATCATATTTTCAGGAATGCACACTATTTGTCAGGTTCTATAATTGTCATGGAACTTCAATTACCAAAATGGCCCTGTGATAATGACCAGATAATCTGTTTTAGTGAGGAAATATTAGCCAGAACACTGGGAATAAGACTCATGCCATCAGACTAGGGCTGTAAGATATTTTACATCCACAGAAAGAGCAGGGAGCTCAAGTTTAAATCTCGTCGGAAATATAACACTTTCAATAGTACAGTGCTCTGTTAGTTTTGACTCTCCCCTTGTACTGTCCCGCCAGTGATACTCCTGAATTGCACTGGAGCATCATTAATGTGGTAATGTAACTAGAACAGGATTGAAGCCTTGACCTTCTGAATCAGAGGTAAGCATACCCATTGAGCCACAGACAGTGGTATGCAGTCACGAGGGAGCTGCCCAGGGAGTCCTTAACATTGACTCTAGACCCCATGAAGTCTCGTGGCTTCAGGTTAAACACGGGTAAGCTCCTGCTGATTACCAAGTACCATTATCCCCCAGCTGATGAATCAGTATGCCTCCACGTTGAATAACAGTTGGAGGAAGCATTGAGGATGGCAAGAGCACAAAATGTACTCTGGGTGGGGGATTTCAATGTCTACCACCAACAGTGGCTCGACAGCAGCACGACTGATCAAGCTGGTTTGGTTCTAAAGGACTTACCTGCTTGACTGGATCTGCTCAGGTGGTAAGGGAGCAAACAAAAGGGAGAAGCATACTTGACTTCATCCTTATCAATCTGCCAGCTGCAGATGCATCCGTCCATGACAATATTGGTAAGACTGACTACTGCACAGTCCTTGTGGAGGCCTTGTGAAGTCCTGTCTTCACATTGAGAATAACCTCCATCGTGCTGTATGGCACCATCACCATGCTACATGGGACAGACTATGGAAAAGATCGAGCAACTCAAGACTGGGCATTCATGAGGCACTGTAAGTCATCAACAGCAGCAGAATTCTACGCCAGCACAATCTGTAAGCCCCATGACACGGCATATCTCCCACTCAACCATTACCATCAAGCCAGGGGATCAACCCTGGTACAATAGAGAGTACAGAAAGGCATGGGAGGAGCAGCACCAGGTATACCTGAAGATAGGGTGTCAAACCAGCCTGTCAAACTAACTAATTTGCCAAATATCCTTTGATTCCATGAACTCGTACCTTTTCCATCCCTCTCCTGCAGGACTTTATCATAAGCCTTGCTGAAGTCCAAGTACATTACGTCAAAAGCATTGTCCTCATCCACAGACCTGATCACTTCTTCGCAAAATTCAATCAAGTTGGTCAGACATGACCTCCCTTAACAAAGCCATGTTGACTGTTCTTGAATAATCCTTATGTCTCCAAATGCAGATTAATTCTGATCCTCAGAATTGCTTTCAATAGTTTCCCCATGACTGAGGTTTGACTGACTGGCTTGTAGTTTCCTGGTACAGGTAGTTTTCCAATAACACAGCTGTTGCATTCTTGCGTGAACTCGCGCTATAGGAAATAAGGAAACGGCTTTGAAAAATCACTCTACCTGTACAGCAGAAAGTTTGCATTATCCAGACAGCATCCCTACTCATCAATCATGTTACAGCCAATTTGTGTTGACAAAGTAAACGTTATAGCAGAACTATTTGTACATCCCATTTTTCCTTCTTGGATAATGATATAACTTTGGCTATCTTCCAGTCCTTCAACACCTCTCCTGTGGCCACAGAGGATTTGGAAATCTTTGCAAGCACCCTTGACTTGCCTCACTCAATAATATGGGGTACATTTTATCCAACCCTGGAGATTTATCAACTATTATACTGGCCAGACCACTCAGAACCTCCTCTGTCTGTGCTGGTTTTATCAACTGTACCACAGGCCTTCTCCTTGGTATATGTACCTATATCATCTTCTCATTAAAGTGTTCACTCAAAGCCCCACTTACATACTCTGCATCCACGATCAAGTTATCGTTGTAGTCCTTAATGGGCCCTACCCTTTCCCTCATTATCCTTTTACCCTTACTGTACCTGTAAATCAATAGGCTTTACCTTTATTTTACTTACTAGCATCCTTTCATATTGCCTTTTAGCTCTTCTAATCTTCTTTTCAAGTTTCATCTTGCACACTATATACCTTTTCGGACTTCTGTTTTGAGCCTTTGGTATCTGCCACAAACCTTCCTTTTTCCGTTAATCCAAGACTGTATATTCCTTGATCTCCACAGTTCACAGGATTTGATGATCATGCTCTATTTTTTTTACTGGAACATGTTGGCCCTCTGCTCTCCCTTCTTGACTGTTCTGAGACAGGTTTACCTGAAAATATCTGCCTCTTGTCCAGTCTGGTCAAATCATACCTGATCTTACTAAAATTAGCCTTGCTCGAGTTCATAAGTTTGCTTTCAGACCCATCTTTGATCTTTTCCAGAACTTTTTTGAATCTAACGGAGTTATAATCACTGTCTACAAAATGCTTCCCCTACTCACCAGCTTTGTTACGTAAAATTAAAGTCGAGGACTGCCCCCTCTCTTGTACTAGTTTAAAAAGCTGTCCTGGATATATTTTAAGAATTCCATTCCTCCAAATTTTTCATACAATGAGTATCCAAATTAATACAGCGGAGTTGAAATCACCTGCTATCACTGTACTATTACTTTTACACTTCCCTGAAATTTACTTATGTATCTACACTTCTATTTCTCTCAGACTGTTAAGGAACCTATCATACATTCCCAACAATATGACTGCTCCTTTTCGATTTTTAGGTTCTATCCATATGACTTCATTTGAGAAGCCTTCTAAGATGTCATCCCTCCTTACTGCTATCATAGATTCTCCAATCAAAATTGCAACACCTTTTTTATTAAACCTCCTTCCCAGTCTCTGCTAAAGACCATGTATTCTAGAATATTATGACAGCTGTTGATTTAAATGGCTAGCTGCCTCTATGATTGGCACATGCAGAAATCCCAATGCACCTCCGATCCCCCGTCCTACAAAAATACTAAGTGTTTCGGACCAGGACCTGAGATTGCTAGGCCTTTCATGCCACAGTTGAGAGGCTAAAATTTTTTGAAGGAAAAGTGGAAAGTTCAACCCTGGAAATTCAGCATCATTTAAAGGTTAAAAAAGCCTTGTTTATAGCTTATGAGAATTAATAAATTCACTAATTAACCCAATATTTCACAGTAACATAGAGCAATTATAACACGTGCTTTGATTTGTTTGAGCCACCATCTGATGGAGCAGTATATCAACAATGAAAGCCAAAACCTGCAAATAGCAATAAGCAGTCATTTAAACTCCTGCAATTAAACAGTAGCACAAGGAAGAGGAGAATACTAATTCTGCATGATAGACAAACTGGCACCGGATATTCTTCTGCAACAGATGAGGGAAAAGAGGCAACCATTTAAAGGATTTATGGTGATATTCTTCCAGAGACAGCAGAATGGATCAGTGCCGTCACCCTAAAGATCTGGAAAAATATGAAACATCAGATTCAGACAAGGTTGATTGAATAACAAGACTCATCTCCATGACAAGCACTTGGCACATACAGGCACACAGGAATATATATTCTGACAAAGCATTAAATCCTTCTTGGTTGAACCCCACAAACAAATTATAGAATGTTAACCAGTGCAGTATTGACATCAGGAATCCAGGGTGATGGATGCAGACTGTAAATGAAGGTCCATTATTTCAAAAGGTCCATGCTTAAAGTGGGCAGTTGTTTAAATCGGTTGAGAGAAAGACAACTGATATTTAGGTGGAACCTTCAACACAATAAAATATGCCAAGACGCTTCACAAAAATTATACTAGGCAAAATATTACATAAAGTCACACAAGGTGATGGCAAGGCAGTTAGTCAAAACCCTGATGAAAGAATTAGGTTTTCATCGGTGCCCTAAAGGAAGAAGGAGAACTATTCAGAGACAATTAGGAAGGGAAGTCCAAACCTAGGGCCTTAGCAGCTGAAAGCACAGCCATCAACAGTAGTGCAATTACAATTGGAGATGCTTAACACGCAGAAGTTAGATGAACAGACCTTGAAGGTTTGTGAAACTGGAGAGGACCATGGAGACAGAGAGGGTCAAGGCCATGCAGGAATTTGAAAAATAAGATGAAAATTTTAAAATGAAGATATTCCTTAATCTGCAGCCAATGGAAATCAGTGAGCTCAGCTATGATGAGTGACCAGATCATGGTGCAAGCAAGGATGCTGACAGTAAAGGTTTAATTTCGTTTATGGAGGCTAGCATATGGGCCATCAGACAGGTGTTGGAACAGCAACATGAAAACTTATTAGAGCTTTCATAGCAGAGTACCTGAAGCACAGGCAGTGTGGGTATTTTAGAGGGAAGTAGGTGTTCTTAATGATGGCACAGATGTGCAGTCAAATTTCCACAGCGGGTAGCTCAAGTTGAGAACTTTCTCAACTTAGTACATGCTTCTCAGGTAACAGTCCCCCAAAATGGATTGCCCTATCCCTGTAAAAAAATCAAAGGCAGCCATAGAGAATGCAGAGACAGTAGGAACTTCCGATGCTGGAGTCTGAGATAACAAGGTGTAGAGCTGGATGAACACAACAGGCCAGGCAGTATCAGAGCAGCAAGAAAGCTGATGCTTCAGGTTTGGACACTTCTTCATTTGGGTTCAGACCCGAAATGTCACCTTCCCTGCTCCTCTGTTGTTGCCTGGCCTGCTGTGTTCATCCAGCTCTTGTTATCATAGAGAATGCAGAGTGGACTATGCTGTCAAAATGCCCTGTTTTGCTTCTCTGGGCTTTTCCCCAGATACTTTATTAAATATTACACTATTTAACTCTCATTGCTAACATTCTATTAACACCCCCACACATTCTTAATGTCCTACTCATATCTCACACACTACCCTATCTACCATCCTGCCAACCCAATGCCAGCTAATTTTTAAAGTATTGGGAGTTTGAGTACCTTGAGAACTTGGGCATTTCTCCATATAATGTACATCATTTATGTCTCCTGACATGCTCATGTAGAAGGGATAGTGTTGTCATAACGTCATTTGCCTAGTATTCCAGAGTACCAAAATATTGCTCTCGAGATCCAAGTTGAATACCAACATGGCAACTTTGGAGAACTAAAAGCTAACTACTGTGGTACCACTGCTAATTGTCATTAAGACCCATCTGGTCCACTACTGAAATCTTCTATCATTACTTAGTCTGACCTACATGAGAAACCAGGCCTACATCAATGTGTTTTTTTGCTTTGGGCAGCTAGGGGTGGGCAACAATTGATAGCCTTACCAGAGACGCCCACACAGTGAATGAATAAAACACTGCAAAATAAGATACACATAATGGCAAAAATCTTCAATGTTACTAGGTAAAATTATAGATGAACAGAAAAAGAATTTAGCTTGATATAAAACCAGCATATATTCCAAGCTACAAAAGGCATTCAAAAATGCAATGTAGTATTGATTCAACAGATCATGCAAAATAGAAAAAGCAGCAAAGGAAGATTTTAAGAAGCAATATAAAAGGAAACTCTCGATATGCTATTCTTGGAGCCTCCATGCAACAGAGATTAAACTTTCTCAGCTTCAAACAACCCCTTCAGGGTTTTAATCAAACAGTTCTGGTCAGGAAAATTTAAGCTCAATTCCTACCACTGAGGTAACATCTTTCTTAGGGACAATAAATGTAGGGATAGAAAAGCGCAGCATGTCAGGGAGCATTTCAGGAGCAGGGAAGTCAAGATTCAATCTGAAACTCTTCTTCAGGACTGGGGAGGGAGAGGGGAGCCCAGAAATAAATAGGGGATGTGGGCTGGGGGGAGGGGAGGTGGATGCATTTAGCCAGTTATTGTAATTGGTCAGTGGGAAGGGTGGAGCGGATAGGTGAGTCAGAATATGGACAGGTTAGGAGTGGAGAGATTTTGAAGCTCGTGAAGTCAATATTCAGGCCACTGGGCTGTAAGCTCCCAAGACAAAATATCAGATATTGTTCCTCCAGTTTACATTCGGCCTCACTCTCACAGTGGAGGAGGCCAAGGATGCACATGTCACCAGGGGAGTGGGAGGGGGAACTAAAGTGGATGCAAACCAGAAGGTTGGGTTAATTATTGCATGCACAATGCAGATGCTCCGCGAACCCATCCCCAAGTCTCTGTTTGGTCTCCCTGAAATAGAGAAAACCACATCGGGAGTAATGGATACAGTAGATAAGGTTATATGAAGTGCAGGTGAATCTCAACCATATTTAGAAGGATTGTTTGAGGCCTTGAACAGAGGTGAGAGGACAGGTATAGGGCCAGGTGTAGCACCTCCTGCAGTTGCCGAGAAAGCTGCTGGGTGTGGTGGAGGAATTCATGGGGAGCGTCAAGCTGACAAGGGAGTTGTGGAATGAACGGTCCCTGCAGAAGGCAGACATGGGTGGGGAGGGAAATATCGTTTTGCTGGTGGGGTCTGATTATAGGTGGCGGAAAAGTCAGAGGATGACATGTTATATTCGGAGCTTAGTGGGGTGGTATGTAAGGACTAAGGGGACTCTATTTTTATTTTTGTTGGGGGAGAGAGTTTAGAACATAGAACAGTACAGCACAGAACAGGCCCTTCAGCCCACAATGTTGTGCCGACCATTGATCCTCATGTATGCACCCTCAAATTTCTGTGACCATATACATGTCCAGCAGTCTCTTAAATGACCCCAATGACCTTGCTTCCACAACTGCTGCTGGCAATGCATTCCATGCTCTCACAACTCTCTGCGTAAAGAACCTGCCTCTGACATCCCCTCTATACTTTCCACCAACCAGCTTAAAAACTATGACCCCTCGTGCTAGCCATTTCTGCCCTGGGAAATAGTCTCTGGCTATCAACTCTATCGATGCCTCTCATTATCTTGTATACCTCAATTAGGTCCCCTCTCCTCCTCCTTTTCTCCAATGAAAAGAGACCGAGCTCAGTCAACCTCTCTTCATAAGATAAGCCCTCCAGTCCAGGCAGCATCCTGGTAAACCTCCTCTGAACCCTCTCCAAAGCATCCACATCTTTCCTATAATAGGGCGCCCAGAACTGGACGCAGTATTCCAAGTGCGGTCTAACCAAAGTTTTATAGAGCTGCAACAAGATCTCACGACTCTTAAACTCAATCCCCCTGTTAATGAAAGCCAAAACACCAAATGCTTTCTTAACAACCCTGTCCACTTGGGTGGCCATTTTAAGGGATCTATGTATCTGCACACCAAGATCCCTCTGTTCCTCCACGCTGCCAAGAATCCTATCCTTAATCCTGTACTCAGCTTTCAAATTCGACCTTCCAAAATGCATCACCTCGCATTTCTCCAGGTTGAACTCCATCTGCCACCTCTCAGCCCATCTCTGCATCCTGTCAATGTCCCGCTGCAGCCTACAACAGCCCTCTACACTGTCAACGACACCTCCGACCTTTGTGTCGTCTGCAAACTTGCTGACCCATCCTTCAATCCCCTCATCCAAGTCATTAATAAAAATTACAAACAGTAGAGGCCCAAGGACAGAGCCCTGTGGAACCCCACTCACCACTGACTTCCAGGCAGAATATTTTCCTTCTACTACCACTCGCTGTCTTCTGTTGGCCAGCCAATTCTGTATCCAAGCAGCTAAGTTCCCCTGTATCCCATTCCTCCTGACCTTCTGAATGAGCCTACCATGGGAAACCTTATCAAATGCCTTACTGAAGTCCATATACACCACATCCACAGCTCGACCCTCATCAACTTTTCTAGTCACATCCTCAAAAAACTCAATAAGGTTTGTAAGGCATGACCTACCCCTCACAAAGCCGTGTTGACTGTATTTGATCAAGCCATGCTCTTCCAGATGGTCATAAATCTTATCCCTCAGAATCCTTTCTAACACCTTGCAGACGACAGACGTGAGACTTACTGGTCTATAATTGCCGGGGATTTCCCTATTTCCTTTCTTGAAGAGAGGAATTACATTTGCCTCTCTCCAGTCCTCAGGTACGACTCCAGTGGAGAGCGAGGATGCAAAGATCTTCGCAAGTGGCGAAGCAATTGCATTTCTCGCTTCCCAAAGCAGCCGAGGACAAATCTGGTCCGGGCCTGGCGACTTGTCAATCTTAATGTTTGACAAAATTTTCAGCACATCAGCTTCCTCTATCTCTATCCATTCCAGCATGCACACCTGCTCTTCAAAGGTTTCATTCACTACAAAGTTCGTTTCTTTCGTAAAGACAGAAGCAAAAAACTCATTTAGGGCTTCCCCTACCTCCTCAGGCTCCACACACAAGTTCCCTATGCTATCCCTGATCGGCCCTACTCTTTCTTTGATCACTCTCTTATTCCTCACGTAAGTGTAAAATGCCTTCGTGTTTTCCCGGATTCCTTCTGCCAAGCCTTTCTCGTGCCCCCTCCTGGCTCTCCTCAGACCATTTTTGAGCTCCTTCCTTGCCTGCATGTAATCCTCTCTAGCTGAACTTGACCCTAGTTTCCTCCACCTTATGTAAGCTACCTTCTTCCTTTTCACAAGAAGCTCCACCGCTCTTGTCATCCAAGGTTCCTTTATCTTACCCCTTCTTGCCTGTCTCAGAGGGACATATTTACTCATCACTCCCAACAACTGTTCCTTAAACAGTCTCCACATGTCTATAGTTCCCTTACCATGGAACAACTGCTCCCAGTCCATGCTTCCTCACTCATGTCTAATCGCATCATAGTTTCCTCTTCCCCAATTAAATATCCTCCCATTTTGGCTAATCCTCTCCTTCTCCATAGCTATGTAGAATGTGAGGCAGTTATGGTCACTATCACCAAAATGCTCTCCCACCACAAGATCTGATACCTTCCCCGGCTCGTTTCCGAGCACCAAGTCTAGAATGGCCGCTCCCCTCGTCGGCCTGTCAACTTACTGCGTTATGAAACCCTCCTGAACACACCTTACAAAAACAGCTCCATTCAAATCTTCTGCTCGAAGGAGGTTCCAATCAATATTAGGAAAGTTAAAGTCACCCATTACAACAACCCTACTGCGTCCACACTTTTCCAAAATCTGTCGACCTATGCTTTCTTCAATCTCCCTGCTGCTATTGGGGGGCCTGTAGTAAACCCCTAACGAGGTGACTACTCCCTTGCTGTTCCTAATTTCCACCCATACTGACTCAGTAGGCAGATCTTCCTCGACAATGGAAGCTTCTGTAGCTGTGGTACCCTCTCTGATTAGTAGTGCTACACCCCCTCCTCTTTTTCCCCCCTCCCTATTCTTTTTAAATGTTCTAAACCCTGGAACATCCAGCAACCATTCCTGCCCATGAGAAACCCATGTCTCTGTTATGGCCACAACATCATAGCACCAGGTACTGATCCATGCTCTAAGTTCATCACTTTTATTCCTGATACTCCTTACATTAAAGCAAACACACTTTATCCGATCCCTTGGTTCCTTCCCAGGAAAATCCTTCCCACTAGCTGGTCTACCTCTTGCTACTGCCTCACCTGCATCAACGCTCACCTCTGGTATACAGCTCAGGTTCCCACCCCCCTGCCATACTAGTTTAAACCCTCTCGAACTACTCGAGCAAACCTTCCACCCAGGACATTGGTCCCCTTCCAGTTCAGATGCAACCCGTCCTTCTTGTACAGGTCCCACCTTCCCCAGAAGGCATCCCAATTATCTACATATCTGAAGCCCTCCCTCCTACACCAGCTGCGTAGCCACGTGTTCAGCTGCGCCCGCTCCCTGTTCCTCACCTCGCTATCTCGTGGCACCGGTAGTAAGCCAGAGAACACTACTCTGTTCGTCCTGCTCTGCAGCTTCCATCCTAACTCCCTGAAATCACTTTTTATATCCTCAATCCTATTTCTGGCTATATCATTTGTGCCAATATGTAACACAATTTCTGGCTGTTCGCCCTCCCCTTTTAGAACCTTATACACCTGATCGGAGACGTCCCGGACCCTGGCACCAGGGAGGCAACATACCTTCCGGGAATCCCGATCTTGACCACAAAGGGCAGAAATATGGGAAATGGGGAAGACGTGGTTGATGGCATCCATAATAACAAAGGAAGGGAAGTTGCAGTCTCTAAAGTAGGAGCATTTCTGGGAAGTACTAGAGAAAAATGTCTCCATCTTGGGAGAAGATCTGGCAGAGGCAGATGAATTGTGAGTGTGGGACAGCATTTTTGCAGGAGAGTGAGGTTGGGACACAACCCACGCCCTCCACCTTTTCTCATCTTCTCCCACCTCAGCTCAGTTCTTTCTCATTTCCTCCCAGCTCACCTCAGTTCTTTCTCATTTAGTCCAGGAACTCCCCATCTACATCGGGACACAACCCACACCCTCCATCTTTTCTCACCCCCTCCCACCTCAGCTAAGTTATTTCCCCTTTAGTCCAGGAACACTCCACCTATATCGGGACACAACTCACACTCTTCCCACTTTTCTCGTGGGGCGGCACAGTGGCTCAGTGGTTAGCACTGCAGCCTCACAGCACCAGGGACCCGGGTTCGATTCTAGCCGTGGGCGACTGTCTGTGCGGAATTTGCACATTCTCCACGTGTCTGCGTGGGTTTCCTCTGGGTGCTCTGGTTTCCTCGCACAGTCCAAAGATGTGCAGGCTAGGTGGATTGGCCATGCTAAATTGCCCGTAGTGTTCAGGGGTGTGTGGGTTATAGGGGGATGGGTCTAGGTGGGATCCTTCAAGGGGCGTTGTGGACTTGTTGGGCCGAAGGGCCTGTTTCCACACTGTAGGGAATCTAACCATCACTTCCCACCTCGACACCATTCTTTCCCCTAAATTACAAACTTTTCTTAGGAGCAACTGTTCAGTGTGTCTGCAATATTTTTGCAAAAGTGCAAAGTACTGTCTGTTGAAATTAACACTAAGGTCAAATAGCATGGATGAGTTTAGATTTCACTCATGTGCAATTCACACTCTGCTCCCTTTCCCCACTGGCAAATAAGGATTTGCTGGAAATGCGGCAGAACATTTGGATTCGAGTCCAATCCACCGTTTATAAATGTCTGCTGAGTCTCAGACACCATATAATCTGTCCCAACTAGATTACAGAACATAGAACACTGAACAATACAGCGCAGAACAGGCCCTTCAGCCCTCGATGTTGCAGCAACCTGTGAACTAATTTAAGCCCATCCCACTACACTATCCCATCATCATCCACATGCTTATCCAAGGACTGTTTAAATGCCCCTAATGTGGCTGAGTTCACTACATTGGAAGGCAGGGCATTCCACGCCCTTACCACTCTCTGAGTAAAGAACCTGCCTCTGACATCTGTCTTAAATCTATCATCTCTCAATTTGCAGCTATGGCCCCTCATACAAGTGACGTCGTCATCTGAGAAAAAAGGCTCTCACTGTCCACCCTATCTAATCATCTGATCATCTTGTATGCCTCTATTAAATCCCCTCTTAGCCTTCTTCTCTCCAATGAGAACAGACCCAAGTCCCTCAGCCTTTCCTCTTAAGACCTTCGCTCCAGACCAGGCAACATCCTGGTAAATCTCCTCTGCACCTTTTCCAATGCTTCCACATCCTTCCTGTATTGGGGCGACCAGGACTGGACGCAATATTCCAAGTGAGGCCGCACTAGCGTTTGGTACAGTTGCAGCATGACATCACGGCTCTGGAACTCAATCCCTCTCCCAATAAAACCTAACACACCGTGTGCCTTCTTAACTGCACTATCAACCTGGGTAGCAACTTTCAGGGATCTATGTACATGGACACCAAGATCCCTCTGCACATCCACACTACCAAGAATCTTTTCATTGACCCAGTATTCTGTCTTCCTATTATTCTTCCCAAAGTGAATCACTTCACATTTATCTACATTGAACTCCATTTGCCACCTTTCAGCCCAATTCTGCAGTTTATCCAAGTCTCCTTGCAACCTGCAACATTTTTCCACACTGTTCACCACTCCACCGACTTTAGTGTCATCTGCAAACTTACTAACCCATCCACCTATGCCTGCGTCCAAGTCATTTATAAAAATGACAAACAGCAGTTGTCCCAAAACATTTCCTTGAGGCACACCACTAGTAACCTGACTCCAGGCTGAATATTTTCCATCAACCACCACTCGTTGCCTTCTCACAGAAAGCCAGTTTCTAATCCACACTGCTAAATCTCCCTCAATCCCATGCCTCCACATTTTCTCCAATAACCTATCATGCAGAACCTTATCAAAGGCTTTACTGAAGTCCATGTACACCATGTCAGCTGCCCTACCCTCATCCACATGCTTGGTCACCTTCTCAAAAAACTCAATGAGGTTTGTGAGACACGACCTGCCCTTGACAAATCCATGTTGACTATCTCCAATTAAATTGTTGCTTGCTAGATGATTGTAAATCCTATCTCTTATAATCATTTCCAAAACTATTCCTACAACAGGTGTTAGGCTCACTGGTCTATAATTACCCTGGGTCATCTCTACTGTCCTTCTTGGACAAGGGCACAACATTTGCAATCCTCCAGTCCTCTGGTACTAAACCTGTAGACAATGATGACTCAAAGATCAAGTCCAAATGCTCTGCAATCTCCTCCCTAGCTTTCCAGAGAATCCTCGGAAAAATCCCATCCGGCCCAGGGGATTTATCTACCTTCACACCTTCTAGAATTGATAACACCACCTCCTTACTAACCTTAATCCTTTCAAGTCTAATAGCCCTTATCTCAGTCTCCTCTACAATATTCTCCTTTTCCTCAGTGAAAACACATGAGAAATATTCGTTTAGCATCTCTCTAATCTCCACAGGGTCCACGCACAACTTCCCACTTCTGTCTTTGACTGGCCCTATTCTTACCCTGGTCATCCTTCTATTCCTCACATACCTTTAGAAAGCTTTAGGGTTCTCCTTTATTCTACCTGCTAATATCTGCTCATGTCCCATCCTTGTTCTTCTTAACTCTCTCTTTAAATCCTTCCTAGCTAATCTGTAACTCTCCATCGCCTCATCTGAACCATCTCGTCTCAATGTCACATAAGCCTCCCTCTTCTACTCAACAAGAGATACAATTTCTTTATAAACCACGGTTCCCTTACCTTATTGCTTCCTCCCTGCCTGACAGTGACATACCTATCAAGGACACGCAATATCTGTTCCTTAAACTAGCCCCACATTTCAACTGCCCCCATCCCCTGCATTTTACTACCCTATTTTATGCCTCCTAGGTCTTGCCTAATCACATTATAATTGCCCTTCCCCCATCTATAACTCTTGCCCTGTGGCATGTTCCTATCCCTTTCTATCGATAAACGAAACGTAATCGAATTATGGTCACTCTCTCCAAAGTGCTCACCTACCACTAAATCAAACACCTGGCCTGGTTCATTACCAAGTACCAGATCCAGTGTGGCCTGCCCGCTTGACAGCCCTTCGACATACTGTGTCAGGAAACCCTCCTGCACACACTGGACAAAAACTGATCCATCCGACATACTGGAGTAATAGCATTTCCAGTCAATGTTGGGGATGTTAGAGTGTCCCATAATGACCATGCTGTTCCTTTCACTCCTGCCCAGAATCGTTCTGCCATTCTCTCCTCCACATTCCTGGAACTTTACAGGGGCCTATAAAAAATTCCCAGCAGTGGGACCACTCCTGTCCTGTTTCTGACCTCAGCCCATCAGTAGACGAGTCCTCATAAAAAGTTCTTTCAGCCACCGTTATACTGTCCTTGACTAACAAAGCCACACCTTCCTCTCTTTTACCATCTTCCCTGATCTTTATGAAAGATCTAAACCTGGAACCTGCAATATCCATTCCTGACCTTGTTCTATCCATTATCATTGCCTTATTTTCATTTTGTGATATAAAGTAATGCATTCTTTTAAGAGTCTGGATTTTAAAATAGTACTGTATGGTTTTGGTATGTGTGTCTGAAGTGGTTAATGATTAGCTTGCAACTACTTTTGTAGTCATGGAAAATTATTTTAAAACAGGGCATTAGCGACAGACTTCCCAGAGAGTAACAGAGTTTTGTTTGCGTTGGGAGAATTTACAAACAAACAAAGTAAACAGTGTAGTGTGTTAAGCTTTCAAATGGAAGATTCTGAGATTGTCGACTTTAGAAAAAAATCCATAGCTTGAAAGAAAAGCTTTTTGGTTCACTTGGACAGTTTTGCAAAAGTCTTGCTGACGCACTAAACAGTTGCTCCTGAGAAAGATATGTAGTTTAGCACTGGTCAGAAAGATGTTTTTCACAAACTCTTGAATCTACGTTACTTTGCACTTTTGATTGCCCTTTGTAGCTTGGAGTACCTACTGTTTTTTGTATTAACTGAATTCTTTTTTGGTTCACTTGTAATTTTACCTGGTAGCATTTGGAACGGTTTATTGTCATCAATCTTGGTCTTATCCTGCTAAAAATTGTTTTACCAATGCCTGGAATCTGTGTTAAGGTTCTGCTTTTCAAACTTAACAATGAGTTTGATCATGTTATGATAAATGTTCCTATGCTTGTCATAATAATCAATTAATTCTGACTGATTTTCTCATTTTTGAATCAAGTCTGTGCTGTTGCAAACTGGCCTCCACAATTCTTGCATTGTAAAAGTGATGATTGATTCTGATGCACTTTAAGATGTCGTCAGGTAGCGAAAAGTTGTATTAAATCCGATAATAGGAGACTAATCATTTCATTAACTTAGTACCAAAACTACAAAATGTATTTGGATAGTTTTAACCTTTTGCTTCAGACACAACACCCATGGAATCAAATTGAATCCGAGCTTACCTGGTACTGACTCTATTGAAGCAGAGGGTAAGATTGGCACCGCTATTCATCTTAGTACTTCCCTGTTGAGGAAGTTAAGTTAAAATTGTCCTCTTTTCTCGTCTTTATTAAAGCAAAAATTTAAATACCAGCAAACAGACTAACACATCAGCAACTTCCTTGGCTGACAATGGAGAGCAACTCTAAGACAAAGCCTACAGTTGAGGTTGCATCTTTCTTATGCTCACCTCCACATGAATCAGAAGCCAGAGCACGACAGCAGAAAAAGCTACATTGGCCAAAAACTGCCAATCAACTCTTCCCTTTGTGATGTATTGCCTATTATGAGACCTGGTTTGCTTTTATCCATATGGGACAGGAGTTCAAGTTTCTACTTATTAAATAAAAAAATACAATGACAAGCTAGGATGTCTGCTATCAATATCCTGGCTTTCTCTGCTGTGCCAGCATTTGCTTCTAAAAACAAGTTTGAAACTATGGATATTTCCTGCCCCAAGTGAGTACCAACTTCATATTTTGAGAATACTTGAATATTATATTAAAAAAATCTGGTGAAGAGATTGAGATTGTCTCTTCTATTTCAACACCTATTCTACATGCAGCTAATATTGCTCCAAACCCATCATGTGAACCTTGCGTTATTATCTGATTTTGAAATACTTCTAGTAAATTGCCAGGATGCTGCTCAGAATGAATTCTATCAATTGGAATGTTTCAACTATACATGGCAAAGTACAAGGCCCTGATTATACTCATTGAATTAGTTAACCCTCTTCATGAAATTATATTTCTGAAGTTTTTTTTTCCAGAGATCTAATCATTGAATTCCACAAATCTGCCCATTTTTTGCAAAAACTAAAATTAGGGGCCGAGGATGGCAGATAAAGCTTAATTCAGAAAAATGCTCGGTGTTGCATTTTGATAAGACAAATCAGGGCAGGATTTGCACAGTTAATGGTAGAGCACTGGGGAATGCTGTCCAACAGACAGACTTAGAGTGCTGGTACATACTTTCTTGAAAGTGGTGTCACAGTAAACATGGCGGTGAAGGAGGCGTTTGGCATGCTTACCTTCATCAATCATAGCATTGAGTTTAGGAGTTAGGGTGTCATCTTTCTGCTATGCAAGGCATTGGTAAGATCATATTTGGAGTACTTCTTACAATTCCGGTTGTCCTGCTGTAGGATATTATTAAAGCGGAAAGGGTGCAGAGAAGAATTACATGAGTGTTATTGAGACTGGAAGGTTGAAGTTATAAGGACAGACTGGATAGGCTGAGACTTTGTTTTTCCCTGAAGCATTGGAGGCTGAGAGGTGACCTTACAGAGGTTTCCAAAATCAAGAGGTGCACAGATAAGGTGAATAGTCAAGATCCTTTCCCCAAGGTAGAGGAGTCAAACACAAGACATAGGTTTAAGGTGAGAGGAGAAATATTTAAAAGGGACCTGAGGGGCAATGTTTTCAAAAAGAGGGTGGTGTGTATATGAATAAGCTGCCAGAGGAATTGGTAAAGGTGGGTGCAAGCTTAGGAAACCTGGTTGGAATGAATGAGTTGGGTCCGTGCTGTTTCCGTGATATAAGCCTCTAAGATTCTCTAATGGATGAGATATTTTCTTTAACTATATTTTTAATATTTATCCCTTACTAGCCACAAAGCTGACATAATGGCCCAGATGTTCCAAAGGCCACAATTCAGTGCCTGACCTGAGATGTCACCTTTTGTAAATTCTTTTGGCTCTGTCTGATTGTCATGACAGCACAGAACTGACATTGACTTTATAAACACTTTACTCACTGTCTAACACTCTTGGTCACCTGCAGAGACTTATTATCTGACACTCCACTCACACCAGTTGTATGTCTTATGATCTCTCTGTCCTTGATCTCTCTGCCTATAAACTCTAAGTCTGTGTGCCCTGCTGTCTCACTATACCTGACGAAGGGGCTACGTTCCAAAAGTTTGTGAGATTCCAAATAAATCCATTGGGCTATAGCCGAGTGTTGTGTGTCTTCTGACTTTGTCCAATGGCAGTAGAATAGATTATGGACTTGCACTTTGGAATTATGCAGAAATCTGATCCAACTGTCTACAAGGTATTTGACTGGGAAAGTGAAAATTCTCAACAGCAATCCCCTTAAATCTTGAAGGCCTGTAAATTCTGAGAATTTCAAAGCTCTAAGCTACTTTATTTGATAGTTACCCAGAAAAACACAGATGATTAAAAACTTGCTGCAACTGCTAGGTAACAATTAAACTGACGCAATGACTCACCAGTGACCTGCCCTGACACTACCCTGAGGTCTGAAACCCCACACATAATGCATCTTCCCACATGACCCAATCCTATGATCCCCCTGTCAGATTTAACTCCAACACCACCAATCTGCTCAATCTGACAATGTCACCTCCGGCCTGACTCCACTACAGCCAACATTCTCTTTTTCTCTCTCTAACATCCACATTTCCACACACACCTCCACTAAATCCTAACGAATAAAGCCCCCACCACTGGATCTCCTCCCATGACCTAACCCCATATTCACCTAGTAGCCAATTTTTCCACTTACCGAGCTATACCCTTCTCCCATCACCCACCTGGCACAGAACCGTTCAATTGCCTTGCTTGTTTATCACTTCAAAGTTGCTGTGAAAGTGTCTGCTAGCCATTTAAACTGCAGAATATGGTACTCAGTGCAGTAAGGCATGGCATAGCTTCTGCAATGATCATCTATGTTACTGAATTTAAGCATTCATGAACAGGTCTGGAGCAGGAGTACAGTCAAGGAATCTCCAGTCCAGATGTCTTCAAAAGGTAAGCAGCCTTTTATTTAAAAACTCTGATTTAATCTCGTCAGAATCTCTGGGCCATGGTATTCAGTAGGATAGAGGATGAGCAACAGAGGTAGCTTTAGCTGCACATGACAGATGTCCCAGGCTAGTATAGCATTCGTGAATGCTTTGGGATTGAACAAACTGAGGTGGGAATTTTGGAGTTGGACAGTGCCCCATGGGCTGCTGAGATTTGGTAAAATGAAGCGTTCCTTTAATCTGGTATCATTGTGAAGAGGAAGCAGTATTTGGGCATGAGGTTGCTCGTCAGCAGTTGCAGAAAGATAGGGCTTGGCCTATCTGTGTATGGAATATTTAATCTCTGGAAACATTGGTTTACAAATTTCTATAGGATTTCTAAACATTAAACTTGTTATGTTATAATTCAAGATAATAAAATGTGAGGCTGGCTGAACACAGCAGGCCAAGCAGCATCTCAGGAGCACAAAAGCTGATGTTTCGGGCCTACACCCTTCATCAGAGAGGGGGATGGGGTGAGGGTTCTGGAATAAATAGGGAGAGAGGGGTAGGCAGACCGAAGATGGAGAGAAAAGAAGATAGGTGAAGAAGAGAGTATAGGTGGGGAGGTAGGGAGGGGATAGGTCAGTCTAGGGAATACGGACAGGTCAAGGAGGTGGGATAAGGTTAATAGGTAGGGGATGGAGGTGCGGCTTGGGGTGGGAGGAAGGGATGGGTGAGAGGAAGAACAGGTTAGGGGGGCAGAGACAGGGTGGACTGGTTTTGGGATGCAGTGGGTGGAGGGGAAGAGCTGGGCTGGTTGTGTGGTGGCATCATTGTGGCACTGCAGGAGGCCCATGATGGACATGTCATCTAAAGAATGGGAGGGGGAGTGGAAATGGTTTGTGACTGGGAGGTGCAGTTGTTTATTGCGAACCGAGCAGAGGTGTTCTGCAAAGCAGTCCCCAAGCCTCCGCTTGGTTTCCCCAATGTAGAGGGAGCCACACCGGGTACAGCGGATGCAGTATGCCACATTAGCAGATGTGCAGGTGAACCTCTGCTTAAAATGGAAAGTCATCTTGGGGCCTGGGATAGGGGTGAGGGTGGAGGTGTGGGGGCAAGTGTAGCATTTCCTGCGGTTGCAGGGGAAGGTGCCGGGTGTGGTGGGGTTGGAGGGCAGTGTGGAGCGAACAAGGGAGTCACGGAGAGAGTGGTCTCTCCGGAAAGCAGACAGGGGTGGGGATGGAAAAATGTCTTGGGTGGTGGGGTCGGATTGTAGATGGCACAAGTGTGGGAGGATGATGCGTTGTATCCGGAGGTTGGTGGGGTGGTGTGTGAGAACGAGGGGGATCCTCTTTGGGCGGTTGTCGCGGGGGCGGGGTGTGAGGGATGTGTTGCGGGAAATGCGGGAGACGCGGTCAAGGGCATTCTAGACCACTGTGGGGGGAAAGTTGCGGTCCTTGAAGAACTTGGACATCTGGGATGTGCGGGAGTGGAATGCATCATCGTGGGAGCAGATGCGGCGGAGGCGGAGGAATTGGGAATAGGGGATGGAATTTTTGCAGGAGGGTGGGTGGGAGGAGGTGTATTCTAGGTAGCTGTGGGAGTCGGTGGGCTTGAAATGGACATCAGTTACAAACTGGTTGCCTGAGATGGAGACTGAGAGATCCAGGAAGGTGAGGGATGTGCTGGAGATGGTCCAGGTGAACTAATGGTTGGGGTGGAAGGTGTTGGTGAAGTGGATGAACTGTTCGAGCTCCTCTGGGGAGCAAGAGGCGGCGCCGATACAGTCATCAATGTAACAGAGGAAGAGGTGGGGTTTGGGGCCTGTGTAGGTGCGGCAGAGGGACTGTTCCATGTAACCTACAAAGAGGCAGGCATAGCTGGGGCCCATGCGGGTGCCCATGGCCACCCACTTAGTCTGTAGGAAGTGGGAGGAATCGAAAGAGAAGTTGTTGAGGGTGAGGACGAGTTCGGCTAGGCGGATGAGGGTGTCGGTGGAGGGGGACTGGTCGGGCCTGCGGGACAGGAAGAAGCGGAGGGCCTTGAGGCCATCTGCATGCGGAATACAGGTGTATAGGGACTGGACGTCCATGGTGAAAATGAAGTGTTGGGAGCCAGGGAATTGGATGTCCTGGAGGAGGTGGAGGGCGTGGGTGGTGTCACGGACGTAGGTAGGGAGTTCCTGGACCAAAGGGGAGAAAATGGAGTCCAGATAGGTGGAGATGAGTTCGGTGGGGCAGGAACAGGCTGAGACAATGGGTCGACCGCGGCAGGCAGGTTTGTGGATTTTGGGAAGGATCCTGGCTCTATGTGACTAGCTCTCGGCTGTAAGAAAACGTAAATATTTTAATTACCAACAAAAGCATATGATAATTAGAACAGTTCTGTTTACTTTCAAATTCATCTTTCTTTTGTTCTGAGAAAAAGAATTAAATAAAGAAAGTGAGTTGGATTTTTCTCCACTATTAAGCACAAAATTAGGAATGAGATTGGAGTACAGTGTGACAGTAGTAGAGACAGTAGTTTGGATTACAGTGAATAAAATTTTACAGTATTATGATTGAAGCAAAGCATGTAATTATAGTAGTGTTTTAAATTTGGAAAGAAGGGACATCACAGATTCAAGACTTGAATACAATGAGATTATGACAGAATGCAGAACAGAGGACAGTGAGATATAATTATAGGCAGAACATTGCAGCACAGTCCAACGAATGCAAACAGAAGCTTGAGGGAAATTCACTAAAGTAGATTATCAGTTGCCAGAATACCACTGAAAGGAAACTGGAGTACAAAAAGTCTGGGTTCCTGTCAAATTCCCCTCTATCCATGAGGTTACAACGACAGTCTTGCCTTCTCAACCTCATCCCTCAGATGCGGCTTAGTGACCTTTAAGTTAAACTCACTTTGAAATCATGTATTAACAGAAATTATTAGTGTTCAAACATGAACAATGGTTACTTGGCTGACATTGGACTCTAAAATGAGTCAATATTTTTAGAATATTGGAAAACCGATTAACAATTAGCCAAAAATCAAATTATTGTGGATTCTAGAAATCTGAAATAAAAATGGAAAATAATTGAGAAACTCATTAGGCCTGGCAGAATCTGTGAAGGCAGAAACAATGTTAATGTTTTGAGTCCAAAGACGTTCCTTCAATAATGATTTATATGCTGTTGACAAAGATGGAGGAGAAGCAAGTGGAAAAGATGGTAGGTTTGTCTTTTTCTCTGGACACCATCATCGTCTGTTCCATTTGACCCACTCCCCGCATTAAAACCTTGCATTTCCCACCTCTTTCAGTTCTAAAGAAGAGCCTTTGGATTCAATATGTTAACTGTTACTTTCTCCACAGATGCTGCGAGACATACTGCATTTCTGCAGCACTTTCTGTTTTTATCAACAATTACAATTGGTGCACAGTGGGTATCTGTAATATCCATAACCTCTCACATTTCACACTTCATTATGCATTCAAAAAAACTGGTGCAGCAATCCCTCTGCTTTGCAATGTCAGAAATGCCACCTATTGAATAAGACAGTAAGCTAAGGCCTTATTGCCCAATCAGGCAGACATGAAACATTCCGTGGTTCAATTTAAAGATGAGCTAGGGAGTTACGATAATCCCTTTAAGGCCCAAGGAGAATCACAAATTAATCTTCCTGTGGAGCTGAATGAGTATGACTTCCCTTAGTAACAGGGAATGGACGGCCCTGGAGGAGCTCAACACCTGAGGTCTTTAGAAAGCAAAACCTGGGAGCATATGCTGTCCATCAATGCTCTTAATGCCTCTAGAGATAGGCAAGCATGCGGGGATACAATGTTTTATCTCTCTCTCCAGCTCCATTTTGATTTAGCCCATTCCCTCTCTCCCTGCCACCCCCTCATTTTTGATGATTTGTTTTGCTCACAATGGGTTTTGCATGTAAACTTTTAATTGGCTATACGGATGTTTTACTTGTGGTGGTTCATGTTTAGAAAAGAAAGCAAATAAAAAGAAAATGAACAGTCAACTTGATTTTGCTGATGGGGAGGTCACTCAGTTGTGAAAGGTAAAAATAAAGCAGATTCAGTTTCCCCTTTCAACTCAGTTTTGGTTTAGCTCCTTCCCTCTCTCTCCTTACCTCCTCCCATTTCATAGTTTGCGTTGCCCATAATGGGCTATATTTATATATATTTAACTGGCTACACAGGTATTTTACTGATAGCGGTTCACGATTAGAAAGAAAAACAAAAATCAAACATGAAAGAGACACAGTGATTGTGGTAGTGGGAAAGTCACTCAATTGTTTGAGAATAAAAAAGCAAGCTCAGACTTCTAATTGACTGTACGAGTGATTACTGTTGGTGGTTAACAATTAAAAACAAATGAAGTCACTGCAATTTTATTTTTATTATTATTACAGAATCGCTACAGTGTGGAAATAGGTCCTTCAGCCCAACAAGTCCACACTGACCCTTAGTGCATCCCACCCACACCCATCCCCCTATAACCAACCTAATTTACAGACCCCTGAACACTACGGGCAATTTAGCTTAGCCAATCCACCTAACCTGCACATCTTTGGACTGTGGGAGGGAACTGGAGTACCCAGAGGACACCACGCAGACACAGGGAGAATGTGCAAACTCTACACTCACAGTTGCCCAAGGGTGTGATTGAACCCACGTCCCTGGCGCTGTGAGACAGCAGCGCTAACCACTGAGCCACTGCTTGGTTGTGTTTTATAACACTTTTGGAAAAACAAAATAAATAAATGTAAACCTTTGCACTATCCATAATAGGCTTTGCATGTAAATGCCTAACTGGCTACACAGATGATTTACTGGTGCTAGTCAATAGTTAAAAACAAAAAAAAGCTCACAGGGATTTGGTGGTAGGAAAGCTATTCAGTTGCGTTTAAGAGCACTGATGGATATAGATAATCAGTAAACGTAAAGCAGACCATTAGGGCTTTTGTAACACGTTGGTAGTGTCCTTACCCCTGAGCCAGGAGGCCCAAGATTATGTCCCACCTGCCCCAGTGGTGAGTAATAACATTGCTGAACAGGTTAATTTAGAAACAAAATAAAGCAGAGGGGCTTTGTGGAATAGTGGTAGTGCCCCTACCTCCAAGCCAGAAGGCCTGTGTTCAAGTCCATCTGCTCCAGAGATGGATTATAACATATCTGGACAAGATGATTCTGGATGTGAGTTTGCTCGCTGAGCTGGAAGGTTAGTTTTCAGACGTTTCGTCACCATTCTAGGTAACATCATCAGTGTCATTTCCTGCATTGCATTTTCTGTTCTTTTTCTCAGTGGATGGTAGACATCACCAACACAGGAAATGACATCACCAACCCAAGGAAACCTAAACAGATAAATAGAAAGCAGGACATAACACCAGTGCTTCATTGGAGGCTCACTGATGATGTTACCTAGAATGGTGACGAAACGTCTGGGAACGAACTTTCCAGCTCAGTGAACCAGCCAAAGGAGAGGCCGAATTGGAATATCCAGAGGAACTTTGCATCATATTACCTACTACAATTTGCCAAATGGGCCACACCAGTAATTCCAGTTATAAAACCTGACCACCAAGTCCGTCTCTATGGGGATCATTGATTAATCGTCAACATAGTTTCCTGCTTAGACAGATAGAAATCTTCTATGCATGGCATAGGGTGTGAAAAGCTGGCTGTCGGTAACATGCTTAATAAATTGAATATGAGCCATACCTATCTCTAAATTGAAGCTTTAGGGGTCATCCAGGAAGTATGCTAATATAAATACTTACAAAGGACTGTATGAGTACACTCACAGAATCTCTACAGAGCAGGTAGCGGCTACTTGACCCATTGAGTCTGCACCAACCCTCGAAACAGCATCCGAATGAGAGACATCACATACAACCCCCAAATCTGATCCACAAAACCCACTGAACCTTCCCCATAATCCCATATTTTACCATGGGTTATTCATCTAACCTGAATATCCCTGGATATTACAGGGTAATTTAGTATGGCCAATCTACCCAACCTGCACATCTTCAGACTCATTTGCTCTTTGGGTATCTTCAGCTTGCGCCATTAGAGGATACTGGAGAACATCCAAGGGGCAACCAGAATGGCAGTCTTTCTGGATAATATTTTAAACTCAGGAGTGACTGCAAAGGTACAAGAAGAGAGTTAGGAGGAAGTATTTTTCTGAAGTTGGCATCTGGCTAAAAAAATGAACACTGTATTCCAGGTAAATGGGGTAACATAGCTCTGGTACAAGTTTGACAGGGATGGATTATTCCCCGTTGAAGAGAAGGTGAAAGCCATAAAAAGAGGCTGCAACTCCAAGGAGTGCGTCAAAATCGAAGTGCATCTTAGGTCTCAAAAATTACTTGGGTGAGATACGGTCTATATAAGGAACTACAGTAACAGCTCTCCAGCGATCCCGGAAGTTGTCCTTATAAAAAAAGGGACCATTTACAGTAAATGGTCAAAACCAGGGAGAAAACTGCAAAAGAAAACACATCAACCATCTCCACTGGGAATCCCCCACAGATGAGCCCCCTGCAGTGATTCTTCATTGGTCTTCACAAAATTGGTGTTCACCTACTTATTGTACTTAAGACCATAAGACATAGGAGTGGAAGTAAGGCCATTTGGCCCATCGAGTCCACTCCGCCACTTAATCATGGCCGATGGGCATTTCAACTCCACTTCCCTGCACTCTCCCTGTAGCCCTTGATACCTTGCGAGATCAGGAATTTATCGATCTCTGCCTTGAAGACATGTAACGTCCCGGCCTCCACTGCGCTCCGTGGCAATGAATTCCACAAGCCCACCACTCTCTGGCTGAAGAGATGTCTCCTCATTTCCATTTTAAATTTACCCCCTCTAATTCTAAGGCTGTGCCCACGGGTCCTACTCTCCCTGCCTAACAGAAACAACTTCCCAGCGTCCACCCTTTCTAAGCCATACATTACCTTGTAAGTTTCTATTAGATCTCCCCTCAACCTTCTAAACTTTAATGAATACGATCCCAGGATCCTCAGCCGTTCATCGTACGTTAAACCTACCATTCCAGGGATCATCCGTGTGAATCTCTGCTAGACACGCTCCAGCGCCACTATGTCCTTCCTGAGGTGTGGGGCCCAAAATTGGACACAGTATTCTAAATGGGGCCAAACTAGAACTTTATAAAGTCTCAGAAGCACATCACTGCTTCTATATTCCAACCCTCTTGAGATAAATGACAACATTACATTCGCTTTCTTAAACACGGACTCTACCTGCAAGTTAACCTTTAGAGAATCCTGGACCAACACTCCCAGATCCCTTCGTATTTCTGCTTTACAAATTTTCTCACCGTTTAGAAAATAGTCCATGCCTGTATTCTTTTTCCCAAAGTGCAAAACCTTGCATTTGCTCACATTGAATTTCATCAGCCATTTCCTGGACCACTCTTCTAAACTGTCTAAATCTTTCTGCAGCCTCCCCACCTCCTCAGTACGACCTACCTGTCCACCTATTTTTGTATCATCAGCAAACTTCGCCAGAATGCCACCAGTCCCTTCATCCAGATCATTAATATATAAAGTGAACAGCTGTGGCCCCAACACTGAACCCTGCGGGACACCACTTGTCACTGGTTGCCATTCCGAAAAAGAGCCTTTTATCCCAACCCTCTGCCTTCTGTCAGTCAGCCAATCCTCAATCCAAGCCAGCAGCTCACCTCAAACACCATGGGCCCTCACCTTACTCAGCAGCATCGCGTGAGGCACCTTATCAAAGACCTTTTGGAAGTCTAGATAAATAACATCCACTGGGTTTCCCTGGTCTAACATACTTGTTACCTCTTCAAAGAATTCTAACAGGTTTGTCAGGCACAACCTCTCCTTACTAAATCTATGCTGATTTGTTCTAACCCGACCCTGCACTTCCAAGAATTTAGAAATCTCATCCTTAATAATGGATTCTAGAATTTTACCAACAACCGAGGTTAGGCTAATTGGCCTATAATTTTCCATCTTTTGTCTTGATCCTTTCTTAAACAAGGGGGTTACAACAGCAATTTTCCAATCATCTGGGACTTTCCCAGACTCCAGTGAATTTTGAAAGATCACAACCAAAGCCTCCGCTATTTCCTCAGCCATCTCCCTCAGAACTCTAGGGTGTAGCCCATCGGGGCCTGGAGATTTATCAATTTTTAGACCTTTTAGCTTTTCTAGCACTTTCTCTTTTGTAATGCCTACCATACTCAACTCTGCCCCCTGACTCTCCTTAATTGTTGGGATACTACTCATGTCTTCCACTGTGAAGACTGATGCAAAGTACTTATTAAGTTCTTCCGCTATTTCCTTATCTCCCATCACTAGACTTTCAGCATCAATTTGGAGTGGCCCCATGTCTACTTTTGCCTCTCGTTTGTTTCTTATGTATTGAACAAAACTTTTACTATCATTTGTAATATTGCTAGCCAGCCTACCTTCACATTTGATCCTCTCCTTCCTTATTTCTCTTTTTGTTATCCTCTGTTTGTTTTTGTAGCCATCCCAATCTTCTGATTTCCCAGTGCTCTTGGAACAGATGCGGAAAACAACAGGAATGGGGTCATAAGTGAAACAACGCAGGAGGCCCCATTATCACAAGTTCAGGAAATCTACCGAGCTTAGGGGAAGAGGGATGTGATAAACCTTTAAAATCCATAGGAAATTACTAACTAATGAAGTTCACCGAGTATGAATTCCCTTAGTAATGAGCATTGAACTCATCACCTGAGTCCTTTATAAAGCAGGAAGGATCTGGAGAACGATCTGTCCTGGACTGGGACTTGCCTATGCATGCGACAAGTATCAACTCTAATTTGGCATTCAACAGAAAACGGTGATCCTTTCAAATCGAGTTTCCAGAGTTATTTCAGGAGTCCAATGCATTGTCGCATTAATGTGTGTGGGAGCTTGCTGTGTGAAAATGTGTTGCATGTTTCTTTCATTACAATAGTGATTACACTTTAAAATGTCTTCAATTGGGGAATTATAATGGGATTTATTTGAGAAGGGAGGAGCATGAGATTTAGTTGAGGAAGGGCAACCTGCCATTGCTACACGGTGGCAATCATGGCTTTGTGAATGCTTGCGAATAATCTTGTGTTCGATGTAACTGCAAATGGGGAAACCTACTATTTGACAGTACTGCAGTGGAAGTGGAATATTCCTGGAATCTATCAAAAGCCGCAGAAGCTGATGAGAGGGTGAGGAATGGATCTGGCTGCAGTGAGTACAGGATAGACTACAGCACAAACTCAGAATTCCACATCTAGCAACACGGGGTTTTCTAACGGATCGCTGGAAAAATCTGATATACATTTCCAGGGACCAATCAAAAATGCCTATCTGTGTCTGTCGATGATTGTCTCTCTCTTTCCCAGCTGTAAGAAATGTAAATGCTTTAATTAACAAAACACAGGTGATTACAGGCTTTTATATCTTCTTTCAAAATGCAACTAATCTAATCTTTACTCGAAAAAAAGCACAAATTGGAATGAGGAAAGACCTCCCCCCTCTATGCCTCTCAAGTGCCACTAATTAGAATGCTGACAAAGTTGTCAGCATAACTCACCAAGTCTACTTTGTTCAAAGCTCAACTAATTATTTTCTAAAATCAGGATGTGACAAACTTTAGATTGAATTACTCCTCTTCTAGGTTCCTCTCACTGATGAGTTCGCTGAGAAACTGAATTTTCTCTTATGATCTTTGATCTTGAACATCAACTAGCCAGCATTTTTTTTTGCTGCCTTAGCTGCTCCACTACAGTTATGGAGTTTACAATCAGATACTCTGAATTCCTACTAAAAGACTGTCATACATACTATATGACTCCCTACAACCAGAGGAATGGCCCACAATTTCAGCTGATTCACAAGTGGCTATCCCACTGGAACTCCGTCCCGAAGATTCTAACCATCTCAACCAAACCTTTGAACTCAAAAGAAAACCTCAAATGGGTGTATACATATCCAGCAGTCCTATTTTGTTTCTCGCATGCTTTCTTCTTCACTCACATATGCAGGCAGAACCTACACATTTTATCTGAACACAAATTTTTAAAATTTATTATGCCGCTTATCTTTATTAATTTTGAAAAATAGTCACATGAATTGACAGATTTTAAAGATAAATGACCAGCAACCCAGCCACTGAATAAATAAGTAAAACTAAAAACAATGTACTTCCAATTCCCTGGCCCCCAACACCTCATTTTCACCATGGACGTCCAGTCCCTATACACCTGCATTCCGCATGCAGATGGCCTCAAGGCCCTCCGCTTCTTCCTGTCCCGCAGGCCCGACCAGTCCCCCTCCACCGACACCCTCATCCGCCTAGCCGACCTCGTCCTCACCCTCAACAACTTCTCTTTCGATTCCTCCCACTTCCTACAGACTAAGGGTGTGGCCATGGGCACCCGCATGAGCCCCAGCTATGCCTGCCTCTGTAGGTTACGTGGAACAGTCCCTCTTCCACACCTACACAGGCCCCAAACCCCACCTCTTCCTCCGGTGCATTGATGACTGTATCGGCGCCGCCTCTTGCTCCCCAGAGGAGCTCGAACAGTTCATCCACTTCACCAACACCTTCCACCCCAACCTTCAGTTCACCTGGGCCATCTCCAGCACATCCCTCACCTTCCTGGATCTCTCAGTCTCCATCTCAGGCAACCAGTTTGTAACTGATATCCATTTCAAGCCCACCGACTCCCACAGCTACCTAGAATACACCTCCTCCCACCCACCCTCCTGCAAAAATTCCATCCCCTATTCCCAATTCCTCTGCCTCCGCCGCATCTGCTCCCACGATGACGCATTCCACTCCCGCACATCCCAGATGTCCAAGTTCTTCAAGGACCACAACTTTCCCCCCACAGTGGTCAAGAACGCCCTTGACCGCATCTCCCGCATTTCCCGCAACACATCCCTCACACCCCGCCCCCGCCACAACCGCCCAAAGAGGATTCCCCTCGTTCTCACACACCACACCACCGAACTCCGGATACAACGCATCATCCTCCCACACTTGTGCCATCTACAATCCGACCCCACCACCCAAGACATTTTTCCATCCCCACCCCTGTCTGCTTTCCGGAGAGACCACTCTCTCCGTGACTCCCTTGTTCGCTCCACACTGCCCTCCAACCCCACCACACCCGGCACCTTCCCCTGCAACCTCAGGAAATGCTACACTTGCCGCCACACCTCCTCCCTCACCCCTATCCCAGGCCCCAAGATGACTTTCCACATTAAGCAGAGGTTCACCTGCACATCTGCCAATGTGGTATACTGCATCCACTGTACCCGGTGTGGCTTCCTCTACATTGGGGAAACCAAGCAGAGGCTTGGGGACCACTTTGCAGAACACCTCCGCTCAGTTCGCAATAAACAACTGCACTTCCCAGTCACAAACCATTTCCACTCCCCCTCCCATTCTTTAGATGACATGTCCATCATGGGCCTCCTGCAGTGCCACAATGATGCCACCCGAAGGTTGCAGGAACAGCAACTCATATTCCGCTTGGGAACCCTGCAGCCCAGTGGTATCAATGTGGACTTCACCAGCTTCAAAATCTCCCCTTCCCCCACCGCATCCCAAAACCAGCCCAGTTCATCCCCTCCCCCCACTGCACCACACAACCAGCCCAGCTCTTCCCCTCCACCCACTGCATCCCAAAACCAGTCCAACCTGTCTCTGCCTCCCTAACCTGTTCTTCCTCTCACCCATCCCTTCCTCCCACCCCAAGCCGCACCTCCATCTCCTACCTATTAACCTTATCCCACCTCCTTGACCTGTCCGTCTTCCCTGGACTGACCTATCCCCTCCCTACCTTCTCACCTATACTCTCCTCTCCACCTATCTTCTTTTCTCTCCATCTTCGGTCCGCCTCCCCCTCTCTCCCTATTTATTCCAGAACCCTCACCCCATCCCCCTCTCTGATGAAGGGTCTAGGCCCGAAACGTCAGCTTTTGTGCTCCTGAGATGCTGCTGGGCCTGCTGTGTTCATCCAGCCTCACATTTTGTTATCCTGGATTCTCCAGCATCTGCAGTTCCCATTATCCCAAATATACGTACATGGTTTTAATAAGCATGCGAAACTCCTCTCCAAACTCTGAGACCTAAGAGTCTGCTCTCCATTGTGGAACTGGATCCTTGATTTCCTGACCTAAGGACTACAATCAGTAAGAATAGGCAACAATACCATCACAATAATCCTCAACACCAGTGCCCTGCAAGGCTGCATACTTAACCCCTTATTATACTCCGTATCCACTCATGACTGCATGATCAAATTCAGCTCCAATTCCATTGTCAAATTTGCCAATGACACCACAGGTAGTGGGCCAGGTCTCAAAGTGTGTAACCTGAGATTATAAAGGTCTTGGATGCCATCCTAACTTGGGATATTTGAAACATGACACACACTCTCTGTAATTGATCAGCTTAATAGTGGACCAGACACTGATATCCCTGTAAATGGAATATTTGTATCTGTCAATGAGCTGTAATGATGAGACAAAGAACAGTAAAGAGATGGATAAATAGTGGCATTGTGTAAAGACAACAATCTCTCCTTCAATGTCAAAAGAACAAAGGAACTGGTCATCTACTTCAGGAAACAGAGTGGAGAACACACTCCTGCCTGCACCAATGGTGCTGAGGTGGAGATGGTCGAGAACTTCAAGTTTCTTGGAGTAAATGTCACCCAACAATCTATCCTGCTCCATCCACATCGACGCTAGTCAACAAAGCACACAAATGTCTCTACTTCCTCGAATGCTCAGGGAATTTGGCATGTCCACAATGACACTTACCAATTTTCATAGATGCACCATAGAAAGCATCTAATCAGGATTCATCACAGCTTGGTATGGTAACTGTTCTGCCGAAGACTGCAAATTACCAAGAGTCCATCATGAAAATCAGCCTTGCTTCCATTGACGCCGTCAACACTTCCATTTGTCTCAGAAACGCAACCAGCTTAGTCAAAGATCCCCTCCATCCCAATTACATTCTCTTCCATGCTCTTCCATCAGGCAGAAGATACAAAAGCATATCGATGGATTTCAGAACAACTTCTTTACCACTGTTATCAGATTTCTGAACAGACCTTTCATGTATTAGAGCTTATCCTTCTCTGCACCTTCTCTACCATTATAACACTATATTCTGCATTCTGTTCTGTTATCCTGCCGTACTTACTTAAGGTGTGATTTGTCTGGTAAGCATGCCAACAATATTTTTCACTGTATCTTGGTATTTGTGACAACAATAAATTGAATCAAATGTATCACCAATTCACTAACTATACAAACAAATGAAAACCAAATTTACAAGATTAACAATTCAAGCTTTAATGTATGGCTTTGACAACTCATCTTGATCTGATGATTCAATACCATGTAGCGACATATGTATTGCTCTTTGAGACAACTTAGCTGCCTTGTCCTGATTGCTGTCACTCAAAATCAACACATAATCAGCATCAGAATTAATTTCTTTGTTCTCTTCATGTATGTTTGGTGTATCGTACATTGGTGTGAGCTGGCTTTTTGTTCCTTTGAATTGAGCATCCTGATCAGTAATTACTCAATATAAGCTGGGCTGCAGACTTTTGCTGGTAGCTAGCCATTTGTATTTGGATTTCTAACTCACTGTCTGTCCAGTGTTCAGTTTTCATAGTTCTTTCTTGTTACTTGCTCGTGGTGTATCAAATCTCTCTTTCTCCTCTGCCTTTAAAGAAAAATGTTCCGTCTCTCAGATTGCTGAGAGAATTGGTTGCTGGACAAGGTTGGATGCACTTGCCTTCTGAGGAAAAGTTGAGCTGGGAACAAAAGTCTTTCCTCATGAACGTTGTAGGGAAATGCATTCTCATTCTTGAAGGTGACTCAGGATTTGTTTTGAGATCTGCAATTTTACCTCAAAGGAGCTACTATATACCAGAATGTCATCCTGACATACAACGGCAATTCCTCCTATCAGATCACCAAGGTATGACTTCGCACACATTTGAAAAAATTTGTTGTTACCTTCATCCAAGTAGCAGATGAAACACCAGACGGCTATACATGTTCTCTCCAATTCTGGGCTTGCTCCATTAGACCCGCCTCGCATGTTAAGTGCCGTGATTCATTCCTGATTTGCGCACAAATTTATGTACTAGCCATCTTGTGCAATTATTGCTTATATGTACTTCGAGTACACATGATATCCTAGCGTAATGTGTTTGTTATTTGGACTTGTTTGCCCCTTAAAATGAATTATTGTAATATATCACATCTGTGTTTGCAGGGCCAAAACGAACAAATATTCTTCAGTATTTCTTCACTTTTGTCTGACCATTAATAGATAATGGTCTTGCAACCAATGGCAAAAACTGTATGAATATTGCAGCGGCTGTATGCGTGTGTAACCTACAGGGAATGTCTGTCATTGTTTGGGTTGGGCAGTCAGCTCACTGAATGAAATACAATTAACCTAGCACCTGGATTGTACCTGACTTTCAAGTTATAGCTTTGCAATTTTTAAGTAGATTCTGCAAAGGTGCAGTGCACACATTAGCTGTTTATGACAGGTCACTTCAAATAACTTATGAGCTGCTTCTGAATGGACTTCTTGTCAAATAAATAGGTGTGAAACTGCAAGATGGCAAATAAAATTGCTAATGTCTTGTGAATATGTCATGTATGCTTGAATAGTTTGTACACCTGATCTGGATGGACTCAATGAAATAATTCTCATTAAACAGGATTCAGGTCCACGCTTGCATGTGAGAGTTTTGTTTCTGTTAGCCACACACAGTAAAACTTATCCCCACTGATTACTAGTTCCCTATATTCATACAGCCAATTCAATGAACTCTTAATTATCACTCCTTCCACTATGTCTTAGAAATGTCTTCAGACCATATGGGATGATAACATGCAGATGGAGTAAATGGATACAAAGAAGTTTACCTGGTTGATACTGATCTTGCTCCTCATGCTACTAAATGGCAATCCACATGGTCACACTGTGGTATCAGTGAGTGAAGGTTGTGATTGCATTCTGCCACTGTCTTAACGATGACTGCAATATTGTCAGCTATGCAAACACAGCCAGGTATATTTTAAATTATCCTATTCATGAACTGATGGAATAGGTCTTGAATTACCAATAGCCGAAATGGTAACTAGCAGAAAAATAGGATCCAAATGACATTCTAAATGTTGCATGCTCCTGGGACTCTTCTGCTAAATAGACTATGCAGTAACTACGCTTCATTTCTTGTGTGGCAAGGAATCTAAAGGTTGAGGTGTCTTAGCTCCAGACATATTCTTGTGATGCCATCTTTGTTTTAAACCATTTGTGATGAAGCTGCACTGATCTGTATGGTGGTTTTCCTACTGAATGATTTCATTTTACTTCATCTCGTTTCTGCTCTAACCTGAACGTGCAACTGCACTTCCTCAAAGGATCAATAAATGAGATTGCACTGATACTGGCATGCAACACTAAATCATTCTTAAATTGTTTATCATGTCAAAGCAGTCTGGGTACAGGTATTTCAGATCTGTGACTGTTTCCACTGTATCATCTGTTCCACCACAGTCAATGCATTTGAATGTGCATTCTGGTTGAACTGTTATTGCTGGTATCTATTAGGTAGATTTTGGGAAACCATACTGGCACTGTAGTATCATAGAATCATAGAATCCCTGCAGTGTGGAAACAGGCCCTTCGGCCCAACAGGTCCACACTGACCCTTGGAGCATCCTACCCAGACCCATCACCCTGGAACCCACCTAATCTACACATCCCTGAACACTATGGGGTAATTTAGCATGGCCAATCCACCTACCCTGCTCATCTTTGGGCCGTGGGAGGAAACCGGAGCACCTGGCAAAAACCTACACAGATACGGGGAAAATGTGCAAATTCCACACAGACAGTTGCCCAAAGGTGGAATCAAACCCGGGTCCTGGCACTGTGAGGCAGCAGTGCAAACCACTGAGCTATCGTGCCATTCTACCAATGTATAGAATTGGTGATGTTATATAGACCTGGAGTACCACTTGCTGAGGCACATCTTTCAGGATATGTTGGAGTAATCTATTGGTACTATCATATGTACCAATTTTAGATTTTACTGTTTGCCGTTTTACCAAGATAAATGATATTGATAGCTGTAAAAGCTTCTGACCACTTTATACTGTTAACATGGCATGAAAAATTAACAACATTAAAATCTTAGTCATCTTCCATAGTTCGCCTTTTTCTTTACTGACTCAGACTCATGGACGTGTGTGGGTTTTTAAAAATTCATTCATGGGACATGAGCATTGTTAGCTGGGCTAGCATTTATTGCCAGTCCCTTATTGCCCTTGCGAAGATGGAGGCAAGCTGCCTTCTTGAACCGGTGCAATCCATGAATTGTGGGTAGACTCACAATGCCCCTAGGGAGGAAACTCCAGTTACTTGTGCACCTTCCTAACCATGTTGTAATGTTGTCTCATCTTGTCGGTCACCAGTGTTTTGTTCTGGGTCTACTTTAACCCTTGGGCATATATGGACTGGAAATCTGCTTCTAATGTCCCATGGTGCCATGTGTTTTACAGCCATTAAGAACTGACAGTTTTTGGGTAAATGTGACAAACTACATGTTACAGTTTGTTAATTTGATGTGCTTTGCTGGATGCATCCAAAGCATGTTGTTGTTGTTAGCCTACCATGATAGTTTCATTCATTCATCCATCTTCAAGCAATGCTTCAATGATTAGCCTTTTGTCTTGCCCAGAAGTTCTTTCCTAAAGGATTTATTTGGTGTAGACTTGTAGAACGTCAGTAGCCTCTCCGAGAATCCTTCTTTGCAAAAGTCACTCCCATGCCTTTGCTGCAGCATCTTCTGACAAACTGGTCAATCAACTGTAGGAAGTTGTATATATAACATGACTTATAGTGTGGAGCTGAATGAACACAGCAGGTCAAGCAGCGTCTTAGGAGCACAAAAGCTAACATTTCAGGCCTAGACCCTTCATCAGAAAAATCTCCCCTTTTCTGATGAAGCGTCCAGGCCCGAAAGGTCAGCTTTTGTGCTCCTAAGATGCTGCTTGGCCTGCTGTGTTCATCCAGCTCCACACTTTGTTATCTCGGATTCTCCAGCATCTGTAGTTCCCATTATCTCTTTTAGTTTATCAATATGAAGTTAATTCTCACCTTGATATAGTCTTCAAGTACTTTTCAGATCTTGGCTAAATCTGACTGCACAAAGAGTGCAAAGGACTGCATCCATCACAGTTATCCAGGTGCTGGCTGTAAGTCCAGACAACAGGAACTGAATTTCTAATCCGTAATGGACATTTTGGTTAGGCAGACGATTGCAATATTCAATATTTATAAATCACACGTGAACTTTAATTGTTTTGTTCATTTGTTAGGAAAATAGTATTATAAAAAGAAGTCTGTGCAATCCTTTATTGATCACCATGTGTGTCCTACTTGCTTGTGACCTAACAGTAAAAGATAATAGGGACTTCTGTGGTGCAGTGGAACCTCTCAGCCAGGAGGCTTGGGTTCAAGTCTCACCTGTTCCAGAGTTGCATAATAACCTTGCCGAACAGATTATTAGAAAATATTTTTAAAAATTGGTAGATCTGCGTTAAATAGGCAGGCACGTATAAATTGTATTTATATTGTACTTGAAGCATTTTCAATTAAATTTAGTGCCTGTGGCTAAAACCATACTGCTGTGGCCACAATTTTGGCTAGTCAACAAATTCTAGAACAGCATTTGTTGATATCAATTTCTAAATCAATGTCCAACACAATTGCCTGAGTCTAGGCTGCACAAGTCAGGACAATTACTTAGTAAGTGGATTTGTCAATTCAAGTAAGCAAGTTATGGGGTTGAATTTATTTCTTTTGTGTTGACATGTCAACTGTGTCAGTACCAATTACGTTCTGAACTCTGATCCAGAAGATACAGGTTTTTCACCATGTCATAAAACAAGATAAAGGCTGATGTTAGCTCAACTAACTCAATCCCATCAACTTCCTAACCAAGTTGAAATTATTGATATTTTGTGTGGTATTTGAACGGATCAAAATCTGCAGAAACGTTCAACTTACTCACATAACCTGAATATTAAAATATTAAAGTAACAAGTACAATTTCAATACAATCCTGGAGACCAGTTACTAGTGGTGTACCGCAAGGGTCAGTGTTGGGTCCACTGCTGTTTGTCATTTTTATAAATGACCTGGAAGAGGGCGTAGAAGGATGGTTTAGTAAATTTGCAGACAACACTAAGGTCGGTGGACTTGTGGATAGTGGTGAAGGATGCTGTAGGTTGCAGAGAAACATAGATAAGCTGCAGAGCTGGGCTGAGAGGTGGCAAATGGAGTTTAATGCAGACAAGTGTGAGGTGATGCACTTTGGTAGGAGTAACTGGAATGCAAAGTACTGGGCTAATGGTGAGGTTCTTGGTAGTGTAGATGAGCAGCGAGATCTCAGTGTCCATGTACACAGATCCTTGAAAGTTGCCACCCAGGTTGACAGGGCTGTTAAGAAGGCATACAGTGTTTTAGCTTTTATTAATAGAGGGATCGAGTTCCGGAACCAAGAGGTTATGGTGAAGCTGTACAAAACTCTGGTGCGGCCGCACTTGGAGTATTGTGTACAGTTCTGGTCACCGCATTATAAGAAGGATGTGGAAGCTTTGGAAAGGGTGCAGAGGAGATTTACTAGGATGTTGCCTGCTATGGAGGGAAGGTCTTATGAGGAAAGGCTGAGGGACTTGAGGCTGTTTTCGTTAGAGAGAAGAAGGTTGAGAGGTGACTTAATTGAAACATATAAAATAATCAGAGGGTTAGATAGGGTGGATAGGGAGAGCCTTTTTCCTAGAATGGTGACAGCGAGCATGAGGGGGCATAGCTTTAAATTGAGGGGTGAAAGATATAGGACAGATGTCAGAGGTAGTTTCTTTACTCAGAGAGTAGTAAGGGAATGGAACGCTTTGCCTGCAATGGTAGTAGATTCGCCAGCTTTAGGTACATTTAAGTCATCATTGGATAAGCATATGGATGTACATGGAATAGTGTAGGTTAGATGGGCTTGAGATCGGTACGACAGGTCGGCACAACATCGAGGGCTGAAGGGCCTGTACTGTGCTGTAATGTTCTATGTTCTATGTACCAATTCAGAACAAGTCTTGTGCCCCTAAAAAACTCCTAATGGCACTCAGTATTACTTCCCAAACCACACAAAGTTCTGTTTTCTTGATAACACAAAAGGCAATAGATAGTTCATGTCAACACTATACTTCAATACTGCTCCTCAGAAACATCTCCCCTCAGAGACCCATCAGTGCCGCTTTTCCCTCAAATATCTTCACCATCCCCAATTCTCAGCAAGGCCAATCATTATACTAACAATGTTCTTGATATGTAAATGATAAATTCTGGGTTTCTCTAACATTTAGAGATGAAATGATGAGTTGTTATACTCTCTTGGATTCTGCCTACCATGGGGTCTGAGCATTAAGTTTCTGTCCTACACCCTTGAGGCCTGCTCTATTAGTTAAACTTTCCCTACTGCTGCATCTGTCATTGCTTTATCTAACAATGCCTATTGTCCGACCCTCAGGAATTCCTGTAAACTCTTTACTCACATTCTAATAAACAGAGTACTGATTAGAGTTCTCTAGCATAAGTCTTCCATTCCTCTATTCTTGGAGTCCTGAGTTATATCACCATTAATACATTTATTCGCACCAATACAGATTTCAGGGTCTTCCCGTGAACAAATTAACCATTGACTTCTAACACAATATAAATCTGTAAATACACTTCAAAAGCACTTAATTAACTATTAAGTGCATTGGGACATTCGAGATTGTAAAAGTTGTAATAAACATGTCAGATTTTCTTCCATTACATTATAGCTTCATCACAAGTGGCTCACCCCAACATTTACTGACCTCTGACAGCATAGAACAGAACTGTTAAACAGCTGATGCTCCGATGGCTTAAAGGCTTTGCCAGCTTCTCTGTAGTCAGTGTTGAATTCTGTTCTGGTGCTTCAACATTAAATAAAGTCATCAGTCAGAGTCCAGTAGTCTGTGCTGGCATCTCCCGCTTTGTCACACTTCAGCTTCTTTGGGAGCAGAAATACATAACACCCAGCCTCATTGCCAACACTATTCTTTCTCATTAGTTTCAAAAACTTTCGTTCATTTGCTGCTGCTTACAGACGGATTTTCTCAAAGCAAGCCGGCATGTGGCTGTGAATGTACTGCTATTCAACACTGGTGTTCGTATCCTGATTCACCAAAACCTGTTCATCAATCCTTGATAACACAGTGTGGAGCTGGAGGAACACAGCAGGCCAAACAGCATCATAGAAGCAAGAAAGTTGATGTTTCGGGTCAGGACCCTCCTTTCTGTGTTATCTCTGACTCCAGCATCTGCAGTTCTTACTATGTCATCCATCAATCCTTTACTGGTTGATCCACATTGACTCCTGGCTTGACAGTACCCCAATTTTAAAATTCTCATCCTGATGTTCAAATCCTACAGGGGTGTCAATCCCCACTTCCCCTACCCTGCACCCGTAATCTCATCCAAACCAGCTGAGATCACTATGCACTTCCAATTCCAGCTTTGTGAGTGCTGTATTCAATTTTAATGTTTCACCACTTTCAGCCACGCTTTCAGTTGTTAAGACCTTAACCTATGGAACTGCTACTTAAATCTCTTCACCCCACCCCTCTCAAAACAAAAATCCTTACCCCATTACCTCCTTGTATTTGCTACTTGACGTTGATCTCCTTAACAAAGCTATTTGTTACCTTTCCTAATACCTCATGTCTTGGCTTCAAATTGTGATCACTAATGCTCCTGTATGTACCTTGGAACATTAAAGGTACCACACACATGAAAGTAGTTGTTGTTGTTGTTGTTTCCTAGGTAGTGAAGTTGTGGGTCCGTAAATAATGAATTTCTACATAATTAAATGATGACAACTGTCAGTAAGATTTTTAGAGTCTGTCACACATAGCATTCTTTCCCCAGTCTCTGACTCACTGGAGTAGGTGCTTCGACAGCTATCAACTACTGAGCTTCACCTTAGTCAAATGACCACTATTTATAGCAAGGTAAAGTTTCTGGTATGGGGCCATTTCAGCTAACTGCTGATTCACTGGCTGCCCAAATATGAGGTGTACACACAAACCAATCTTTCAAATCACGCAAAACTAACTTTAGAAGTTCCAAAAAGTGTGCCCAAGTCTTTCTCCACCCTCAATTTCTCCAGTGAAATATAAAAGAATAAATTCCATCACAATTTCATCATCTTTCAATTCTGTGTTACACTCCCTGAGTCTATCGCATAATGGGAGCAGCTATTATCAAACAACTATATTTACACCATCCCACCAAAGAGGGCAATATAACAAAATGCTTAGCTATTACAATATATCAATTTCTATCGTATCTTTCACATCCTCAAGGCACTGTGGAACCTAATGAGATGTTTTTTTGAAGTATAGTCACTTGCAACCTATGAAACACAGCAGCCAAATTGAACACAACAGACACCGACAAACCGCAATTCAATCATGAACAGATTGTTGTTAGTTTTCCAAAATTCATTAGATTCTGGAAAGGTTCAATTTCACTGGAAAGTAGTATATACAACTCCATAATTCAAAAGGGAGGAAGACAGATAGATTGTTAGCTTGACATCTGTCTTGAGAAAGGCACAAGAATCAATCATTACAGGGGTTGTAATCAGGCATTTAGAAAAATTCAAGGTAATATTCAAAAATCAAAATGAACATAATTTTCTTTCACAAAACCAATCAATTCACTAGATAAAGAGGAGGTCGTCAAATTGCTGAACTTGGATTTGGAAATTATTTGAAGTCTCATATGGAAGGTGTAGCACAAAACAGGAGCTCGTGGGTATACTGCATAACATACTAACTTGGGTGAAAGATTGGCTGCAAAGAAAATCAGAAATTTCTGGAAAAATTTTAAGTCAGGCAACATCAGCGGAGAGAAACAAGAGTTAACATTTCTGGTCCAGTGACCCTTCGTCTGAATACAGAATTTCTGATGACCAGTTCTGAGGAAGGGTGACTGGATTTGAAACATGAACTCTGCTTCCTCTCCACAGATGCTGTCTGACCTGCTGAGTTTTTCCAGCAACTTCTGATTTTGTTTCTGATTTCCAGCATCCACAGTTCTTTGGGGTTTTTTTGTGCTTAGAAGATTGGCTGGCTGGCAGAAAACAGACTATGCATGTGCAGGGCTTTTTCAGATTAGCAAGATATGACAATTGAGTTCCCACAGGGATCTATGCTTACAGTTTATATTAATGATATAAATTAAGGGGATCAAAAACATGGTGGCTAAATTTTCAGATGTCACAAAGATAGGTGGATAAGTGTGTTATGAAGATGGCATAACAAACAGACTGACTCAGATGGGTTAGGTGAGTGGGTAAAAACCTGGCAGATGGAGTATAATTTGGGAAAATGTGAAATTGTTCAATCTATCAGGAAGTATTAAATAAAATGACTTAAACAGTGAATGGCTACAGAGTTCTTATGTGCAGAGATCTAGATGTTATAGTGTATTTCACAGAAACTTAGTAGACAGGCACAGTAAATGATTAAGAAAGTGAATGGAATACCATCTTTTATCACAAAGGAATTGATGTGAAATTAAGGACGTTATGTTTCAATTATATCGACACTGGTGAGACTACTTCTCAAATATTGTGTGGAGTTTTGGTCTCTTTATCTAAGGAAGGATGTAAATACGTTGGATGCTGTTCAGATGACGTTTACTAGATTGACACCTGGTATGAGCTGACTGTTTCATAAAGTAAAGTCGGACAGGTTGCGTTTGTTATCACTAGTGTTTAGAACAGCACAGAGAGACTCAATTGAAGTTTAAAAGATCCTAAATGGTCTTAACAAGGTAGACATAGAAGGGATTTATATTCTTGCAAGCGGGAACAAAGGGGCACTATTTTAAAATTACGGATCATTGTTTCAGAAAAGAGATGAGGACAATTTTCTTTTACAGTGTAGTTCAACTTTGGAACTTTTTGCCTCTGAAGGCAATGGAGGCAATGGAGGCAGATTCACTGAGTATTTTTAAGGTAGAATTAGACAAATTTTCGTTAGAAAAGAGAAACACAGGAAAAGTCTCTGCACCACTCAGTCTTAAATTCTCTCCCTTCAAAAAGGAACATTGTACCACACAACTCAAAAAATGTACACATTTGATTTTCAGTTATACAGCGATCCAATTTCCTTTTCAGACATCAAAAATAAAATGTGGTGTCTTATAAACCAAGATTCTCCGCTGGCAGCCCAGACCTTGATTACTCTTTCGATAACAAATTCTTGCTACAACTTTCATTGTAGTTTTAACATTCACATGTATCCCATATTTTTCATTTACCAAAGCGATTATTTCATTTGAAATAACAATCTTAATACCTTCTGCAATGTCCTCCCAAAACTGTAAAAGTCACATTCTTAGTAATTTTTCATGAAAGATAAAGACACAATGCGAAATTGCATTTATGCTACCTTTTCATATATTCAGCTTGGCGCTTATAGCCAATGACTCACTTCAGAACTATCTTTACTACTTTTCTGCAGAGAAATCAGTAGTCAATTTGTGTGCTGCAAAATCCCGAGAAAGTGCAAGTGAAATGAATAATGTTCTCTCAGGGAAATTAGTGCAGGAATAAATGTGGATTTATCTGCACTTTAAAAAATGTGATGGGATCATTTAAAACACTCCCACATGCAGACTCGACTTCATTTTAATCTTGCACCTTAAATACAGTACCCCAAACAGCAAAGCACAGCATCAGAGTGGAATTTCAACCTCAATTACCTTTTCAAACATACTATTGGGACGTAGATGTTTCTGACAAGGCCAGCATTTATTATCTTTCTTTAACTTTGGGATAATGTATGTATATGAAGTGAACCAGGAGGTGCAGCTGCTACTGTTTGTTTGGCTGCTGCATACAAACAAGAGGCAGTCAAGTGGTGCTCTGGTAGTGCACGTACTGATAGACCAGAAGGCCTGGGTTCAAGTCTCACCTGCTTCAGTGGTGATTCATAGCATGAAATATGTACATAGTTGAGGTCCTGAATTTAAAAGGCACCATCAAAGGAGCAACAAAAAATTAATTACTTGACTCCCCAAAGCCCATCAGGTTACAAGTCAGTAATGGTTAAATAATTTCCATTTTCCTGGACACAAGCAGGCCTAACAACAGTCAAAAGTACACTCCAGAATGATGCAGCTCATTTGATTCGCCACTGCCACTGTCCACTGCCTTAAATATTCACTCCCTCCACTGCCAGGACAAAGTGGCAACAGGGTGTGCCAGATACAAAGAGGCACCACAGTGACTGTCTTTTTTAACGAGTTGCATGTGTTTGCTTATCTAAAATTCGAATGTTAATAATTGCAAAGCAGCAATTATCAAATGTGGGTGGTGCAAAGTGCTGGCCACACAATGGGCAAAGGAAGTGTCTGCACTTTATAGGCTCCAGAGGCCAAGGCTGTTAGACAAAATACATCTTGTTTATATGGACTCAAATCCAAATAATATTGAGTTGCCTATGTGGCTGAAAGGTTTGTCAGAAATTGCGCAACAGGATCAGTAACATGCTGAAAGTAAGTAATAAGAAAGACTTGCACCTCTGTAATGTTTTTCACAGCCATCAGCTATCTGAAAGAACTCTACCATCAATGAAATACTTTTGAAGTATAATCACTGGCATAATTTGGAAGAGGGCAACAATCACTATGCAAAGTCCAGACAAAGGACCAAAGAAACCAAACTCCAGACTGATGCTGGTTTGCAATCTGCTGTGACACTTTGACCACCTCAGCCATCACCTCTTCACTGTGGTCTAATGTTAGAAAAGACACTATCAAACCATAGATCCATTCAATGGTATTGTTCACTGACGCATTATCTATCAATGTAGATACTTCACTGAAATCAGGACGCTATGGTACTAAGCATGCCGAGGTTTACAACTGGAGAATCACCAACAGCTTTACAAGATCTGAATTCAAAACACTTCAACATAAATGTGAAAATAGCAGCTGGCTGTGACAGTGATTGGTACACAGGCAATAAATGACAAATGGAATAAGCAAAAAACTGAACCTACCTGGCTAGATAGTGGAGAGCGACTGCACAATCTAGATTGTTTCATTTAATTTAGAACTCATTTATTTTAGAACTAATAAATTAACTGTTCAAGTGCATATCTGTGACAAATTGCCTGCACCTTACAGTAAAAAGAGAGCAGCGGCTTGACAATGGATTCATTTTGATTGTTTATAGAAAGAATATAGGTATTGAGAATACCAGTTGACACTTTGGTCCCAGTGAATGGATGACTCAGAATTGCTTCTCAAACATATAGGCTTTCTTAAAATTTAATCCTGGTAAGTGCATTCATTATCCATCTCTAATTGTATTGGAGAAGAGGGTGGTGAACTGTAACCTTGAACCTCTGCAGTCCTTGGGGTAAAGGGACATTCATAGTGCTCTTAGTGAGGGAGATACAAGATTTTGACCAAACAACAATGAAGTTAAGGCAACACAGTTCCAAGTCATGATCATGTTTGGCTTGGAGGGGAACTTGCAGGAAGAATGTTCCCATGCACTTGCTGCCCTTATCCTTTTAGATGGTAGAAGTACTGGTTTGAAAGTGTTGTCTAAAGAGTCTTGGTTTTTGCAGTTCATCTTGTAGATGTTGTGATTGGTGATTTTGTGCTTCATTAGGTGTTGAATTTGTCCTGGATGGTGTCAAGCCATTTGAGTATTGTTGGAGCTATATTCATCCAGGAAGCTAAAGAGTATTCAATCACATTTGTGACCTGTTATAACAAAGTGTGGAGCTGGAGAAACACAGCAGGCCAGGCAGCAAAGAGAAGCAGGAAAGTTGATATTTCGGGTTAGGACCCTTCTTCAGAAATTTCTGAAGAATGGTCCTGACCCAAAACGTTACCTTTCCTGCTCTTCTGATATTGCCTGGCCTGCTGTGTTCCTCCAGCTCCAAACTGTGTTATGTCTGACTCCAGCATCTGCAGTTCTTATTATCTCTGACATTCCTGACCTGTGCTTTGTAGATGGAGGACAGGCATTTGGAGGACAAGAGGTGAGTTATTCACGCAAATATTCATATGGCTGGTCCAGTTCAGTTTCAGATCAATGATAAACCCAAAACATTGATAGTGGGGGAATTAATGTTGTAATGCCATTAAATATCAAGGGCCTTGGTTAGATTCTCTCTTATTGGAGGTAGTCATTACCTGGCACTTAAGTGGCAAGTAACATGGGCACCACACATCAGCCTAAATCTCAATGTTGTCCAGGTCTAGCTGCATTTTAGTACAAACTTCTTCAGTATGTGAGATGTGGCAAATGATGCTGAAAATTGTGCAATTGTCAGTAAATATTCCCACTTCTAATATGATGGTAGAAGGAGCATAATTGATTAAGCAGCTGAAGATGGTTGGATTTTGAACACAATTCTGAGAAACTCCTGCAATGATATCCTGGAGCTAAGATGAGTGATCTCCAATAACAACAACCATCTTCCTTTATGCTAAGTATGACTCCAACTTGTGGGCAGTTTCTCCTCGAATGCCACTGACTTCAGTTTTGTTGGGGCTCCTTGATGCTACACTTCGTCAGATGTCACAAGCAGTCAGCCTTAACTCATCTGCGACAGTTTGTGGCACAGTCAATAGCTTTCATTGGATAGCCTCATTTCCTAAGGTGCATATCAGCCTGTCTCTTAAGGCATCATCTAAAACATTCTCAAACTTAGTGCATGCTTAAGTGTCACGGTGAATTGACTCTTTCTGGTTGATTCCACTTGTGAAATCAGCACCTCTGTACAACAGAAGTAGTTTGGGGGCAAGGTCCTCCAAAATATTAATGAACTCCTGACATGTCTTGCTTCCAGATTTGTCCAGCTGCACAGTGATTAGCACTGATGCCTCACAGCACTAGGGACTTCGAAGCCAGTCTTGGGTGACAATTTGGAGTTTGTATATTTTCCCTGGGGTTTCCATGCGGAAGTCCACCAGGTGCTCCAGTTTCCTCCCACAGTCCAAAGATGTGAAGGTTAGGTGAATTGGCCAAGACAGATTGCCCCATAGTGTCCAGCAATGTGCAGGCTAGGTGAATTAGCCATGGTCAATGTAGGATATGGGCACAGCGTAGGGGTCTGGGTCTGGGTCTGGGTCTGAGCAGGATGCGCTTCGGAGGGTTGGGCAGGCTTGATGGTCCAAATGGTCTCTTTCTGCACTGTAGGGATTCAATGATCCATGCAGAGATCACAGACATTTTGGAATATTAAATGACAACCCTTAAAAATTTAGAACTATTAACAGTTGCATTCAACACATTACGACTCAGGGATAGCAAGCCAGAACAAATCAGACTTGCTAATATTGGATTCATTACACAGTGAAATGAAAATATTTGATAACCCTCAAAATTATTCCTAACCAGACTACAAATAACCAAAAATAGACAACTCCTGTCCTTAAAGAAGGGTCACTCGACCCGAAATGTTAATTCTGATTTCTCTGCACAGATGCTACCAGACAGGTGAGCTTTTCCAGCAATCTCTATTGGTGTTTCTTACTTACAGCATCTGCAGTTTCTTCAATTTTTGTTTACAAATAACCAATTTTGAACACAGTTTATAAGATAAACAAAAATTAATAATTTATTATGAATAGTGTCACTGTAACAGAACACAGATGAACCACAAGACAATCTATTTTATATTTACCATCTAAGCCCAATGATGCACAGACAGACAAACAGATACACGTATAGTTAAGGAATTTTTTTTAAAATCGTCAATTGCTAGTCCGATAATGCGGTTAGCTCAGTTAGCTGGACAGCTGGTTTACAACACACAATTCCACACCAGGTGAGGTTACCATGAAGGACTCTCCTTCTTAACCCCTCCCCTCACCTGAGGTATGGCAACTCTCAATGTAAACTAGTACAGTTGTCTCTCTCTAATGAGAGAGCCCTATGCTCTTCTATGGTGGCTGTACCTTTTCTTTTAGCTCAATAACCATTTCAAATGATTATTTCATTTCATGAAAGCCTGAAGGATTGTACTTTTGGTAAATAGGATTGCATCTTGCTTGGATTCCAAAGGCACCAGTCAATGCCATCAGCTTACATGGAACTCCAAAGATCTTTCATTATTTCTTATAGGCTGGGATTTTTTTTTAGGACTTTCAACAAGTCGATAACTGGAGAATAACTATGATGTGGAGGTGCAGATTTTGGACTGGGTGAACAAGGTGTAAAGTCACAAACACCAGGTTATAGTCCAACAGGTTTATTTGAAACAACAAGCTTTCCGAGTTCTGCTACTTTATTAGATGAACTTCAGCAGGGCTGACAAAGGAGCTGCACTTCAAAATCTTGTGATTTCAAATAAACCTGTTGGACTATGACTTAGTGTCGTGTGACTTTTGACTTTGGAGAATAACTACAGAAAGTGAAATAAAAACAGTCTTGCAGCTTCGAAAGCAATACTACCTGCTGCTCAAAACCAGTTCACCTTTTGGTTTCTCTTTCTTTCTCAACATTCTCTGTGATCAAATGGCCAACACTGGAGTTCCTCTGATTGACCAGTTTAACATCCAACCAGCTGCTAGTTCCTGAGCATCACGACATCTCAGTGCCAGTTTGTCTACAGCATTCCTGGATCAGTAATTAACCTGCTTTATTTTTCCAGGCCTGTTCCCAATAACAAACATCAGTCCTTTGGGTCCAGAACCGAAAAGTCAGCTTTCCTGCTCCCCTGATGCTGCTTGGCCTTCTGTGTTCATCCAGCTCTACACCTTGTTATCTGAGATTCTCCAGCATTGGCAGTTCCGACTATCTCTCAGTCCTTTGTTTTTTCTGAGAAAACAAGCTGCTGTTTAAAGTTCAATCCTCAATTGTAACTCTCAGTTCTAGACCAATGATTAGAAAACAAAAAAAATGACAATGGTTTCAATAAACAACACAATATGCACTCAGGAAAAGTACATAAAGTTAGAGTATTAGAAGTAGGCAAAAACAGTGATGTATGAATATTAATGGTAGCTCAATCAACTTTGAGAAATGTTGAAGTATTGAAGGCAGCATGTAATAACAAATAATTTTAGGGTATTAACGACAGCACTCTAACAGCATGGCTTATTGGAGTATCAATAAAAGCAAACAATTCTGACATTGTCACTGTTGTAGTGTTAATGAGGAGGCTCAGGAGTAACAGAGGATTTTGGTGTATAACTAACAGCAGTCAAGGCAACAGTTGTTGGAGTATTAATGATAAAACTCAAGAACATCAGCAAAATTTGGAATATTAATTGTAGCACTTAGTAACAGTACAGAATGTTGACAGATTATTGACAGCACTAGGAATAACAGAGACTGTTGCTGTGAGAGTGCTGGTTTGGGAGTGCTAATAGCAGCACACAGGAAAAAGTAACAATATTGGGGTCCCAAAGGCAACACAATAACTACAGAGAATGCTGGAAAATTAATGAGTAATTGAATAAATGGCTCACTGATTAATTGTCTCAAAGATACTTGAGCATTCAAGACAGAAGTCAGTATTAACAGCACAGAATGTTGGCGTGATGGTGACATCAGAGAATATTGGAACATTAATAACGGCAGACTTTGGAGGTTTTTGTTTTCCCTATCGCAGCAGCAAACACAGATAGATCACTAACTCGACTGAACAGCAAGGGATGCTCAGTACATCGGCCAAGTAAAAATTGGAAATCACAAAACCCACAGATACACCGCAAACACAACAGCCAAATCCTAATGATACTAGCATAATCTAATAGGCAGCAGTTATTGTGAACAGACATATCCCTAACAATTTATCAGGTAAACAAAGGAAGGCCCAGACAGAAAGGCACCAGGTCCTGCTACACAAACAAACTAACAATAACATGCCAACTAAATGATTCTTGTTTCAAACTATGAAGTATATCTGCCTGATTGACCAGTCTGGCAGAAAGTTCCAGAAAACCATCAAAAAGATATAAAAATAGGGTTTATCATCAGACCTCTCTTGGAATTGTCTGAGGCCTTCTGAGGAGACCAGCATAGCAAGAGGCAGAGACCAGCTGACTATCCAGAGAGAAAGAGCGGAAGAAAGCAGCTTCAGACCCAGAGACAGTAACTGTATAATTTTACAAGTGACTCAAGTATTGTAACCTCAAGGGGCCAGACAGAATTACAGATATTATGTTTAGTATTAAAGATTATTCTAGCTTTTTTTTAATAAAGTTGTGACTGTTTCGTATTGGTACCAGCTTGTGTACGGATTGATTTGACCACTTTGTTATTACAGGATACTTGATTCATTCATAACATTCTGGTCAGAGTTATCTAAACTGTTTTAGGGAGAGACTACACTGTTGTGTACATTATTAATTTAGTCAGGGTTGCTCTTGGAATTTTTATGGTAAATTCTCGTCACGCAATTGTGTTATGCGATTCTTTATGCAGCTACTGAGAACTCTGACATCTTTTTAGGAGCTACTAATTTCTATGAGGATTGTAGCAAATTGCGGTCACTTGCGAGATTTACACCCTAGGAAAAGACTAGGAATCAGCATACCAAATCTGCCAAAAATTCTCAGTTACTTGTGTTGTATTCTTCAAATGGTAATATATCTACTTCCATTGCTAAATTGTTTATTGAGAGAACTCGTTTGAGAGTATTGTTCTAATATTCACAAGGGCTAATATGAACACTATAGCAGGAAATTTAGAAATATAGATACTACTGGGCTCTAAAAAAAGCAAAAATTGTGGATGCATCAGTTCAACATTTGAACCTTGAGGAAAAGAACAATCCCCATAAAATTCAGGTTGAGTTAGCCAGGATTCAGCTGCAAATGAATGACTGGAATTTGAAAAATAAATGGAAAAAGTAACATTTGGAAAAGAATGAAGCAGCTTGAATTCAAAATGAACAGTGAGGAAAACAAAAAGAGAAACATAAAAATGTTGAATTAGAATCCCAAAGAGCACAAGAAAACGAGAACTTTAAATTCCAGACAGAAATGGAAGTTAAAAAAAAGTTTGATGTTGACAAAAAAATACTTAAGTGAATGGGGGAGGGGTAGCAAGAAAACTTAATACTGATTCAGTTTCAACTCCTGGCTTTGATTTAGCAAGGAACATTTCGCTACAGCCTAAATCAAACGAGGAAGATGATGAAATGGATTTTGCATTTGAAAAAAACAGTTGCTATAATTACAAAATGCTCCAGAAAAGTTGGATGGTTTAATTGCAAAGTATGTTTGTTAGGAAAGTTTTGGAAGCGAATCATCTTCTTTAAAGGAACAAACTAGTGACGAAGATATAATGCACCTTCGTTTGTCTCAGAAGTTTACAAGCAAAAGTTTTGAACTTAAAGGAAGAAACAGACTTTTTGGAGAATTCACTAGAGAAAAAGAAATGATATTTGATATTCTAACGCGATGAAAGATGTGGAAGTGCCTGTGTTGGACTGGTGCAGACAAAGTCAGAAATCACATGACACCAGATTGAATGGAAAACACAAGCTTTCGGAGCCTCACTGTTCTTCAGGTGCGAGTGAGAGAGGTAGTATCAGCCACAGGACTTGTAAGTAAAAGATCAAAGGTTCACACCTCTGATGAGATGTATCGAAAAATGCTGCTAAATCTTTAATCAGTTAGAAGGTTTTAATTAATATGTAAATCCCTAAATTCCTTTCAAGTCACGGTCCTGAGAGAACTAAAGGTTTTATCAATGTAAAGAAGTAGTGACACTTTAGGTCAGACAATGCATGTTAGCTGTGAAGCCTTGTTTAGACTCCGTTTTCGTTTGGAATCAGACTGGTTTTATTTTGAAAGCAGAAATTTATAAAACACCACTGTGTTTTGAACAAAATATAAGGTAACTGCAAGTACAAATTCATCCCACAGATTCACGTGTGTGTGTGTGTGTGTGTGTGTGTGTGTGTGTGTGTGTGTGTGTGTGTGTGTGTGTGTGTGTGAGTGAGAGACAGAGTTTGCCTGTGCCCACGCGCTGCAGGCAAGGATGCCCTGAGACATGGTACATTGGCAAAACAATGCACACGTTATCACAATGAATGAATGGACACTGCGCAACAATCGCTGGACAGGTATGTTCACTCCCAGTGGGGGAGCACTTAAGCAGTCAAGGACATTCAGCTTCATCTCTTCAAGTCAACGTCCTCCAAGGCAGACTTCAGGATACACAATAGCACAGTGTGGCCGTGCAGAGGTTGATAGCCATGAGGACACCTTCAAACAAGATCTTCCCACCATATTCTATATACACAC